>NC_068356.1:107184138-107484138 GCF_020536995.1 Dreissena polymorpha | reverse complement strand
GCCAGTTTGTTTAAGATAAAATGCTCAATTTTCCATAAATTTTGCAACGTAACACAGTGGGAGACCAAACTTTTAAGGTGTTTCATTCAATCACAACGTAACATGGATAAACTAGAAAAGTTACATCAACAATAAAGTTTTAAATGTGATTTTATTTGAATAAATATGTAAAAATTGACAAATTTGAAGTCTCAGTTGAAAAGAGCTAGCCATCGAAAAAAACGCTTTAAGATTGATGCATTTTTAAGGTTTCAAATTTAATTTTAATGAACATGAATTTAAACCCTCTTCATCAAAAGTCAAATTGTCCGAAATCTCAACTTCAATCTGTTTTTGTTTTTTACTTTAGATATGCAATAAATACAAATTTTGTTGTTTTAAAATTAGGGATGAAATATTCTTTCTTTGCCAAACATATTTTGTATTACATAGCTCACAATAGGAAAGATATTTTAATAATCAAATAATTATTGGGGAAGTAACAATATGAGGACAGAAAAAAAGTGCTCATATGTAAACTACTGAAGTTAGAGAGGACAAGGTAAATTATAGCTTTTTCATATCATTTAAGAGCCATAATTCAGAATGAGAACTGGTTGGTTATCTACCTTGACATAGATATAATACCCATAAACATTATAACCCAGTATTATTAAGATCCAATTTAAACTGTTTGAGTTATTGAACAGACATTGTTCTCCTGGTTACACCCTCCCGCCAGGGTGAATGGAAGTGAAAACACTTCCATTAGTGTTTTCAGGACATGCCTCAATGTTTGTAAAGATAGTCTAAATTTATATTAGAATTATTTCAAGGAAAAAATATGGTTTGATACATATAAACAAATACTAGATCATTCCTATAAGTCATGTTGCTTGTTTAAGTTTGTTTGCATGGTTTGAATGCTTATACATGTATTACAAAAAATACATTTTGCAGGGTCATACATGTGTCCTATTTTTTTTAAGGCATATTGCAACACAATAGTTTTGCTATACCTGTCTCTGAATGATATCAAGCAGAAAGTCAGGGTTGCGGCTTCTGCAGAGCATCTGGCCGATCTTGAGGGACTCGTTGAGGACTCTAAGCTGGTCCAGCACCTGCTGGGGTGGCTTCCTTGCAGGACCACTACACAAACATTCTTAGCTGAATGAGATTTTTGCGTACAATTTTTGTTTTGGCATACATATCAAAAACAGAAACAGAGGACATTACATATTGTGAGGGGCTTACATTAGTAGGCATGTTAAAAAGAATTTTTACCAAAAAATCACCGTGTTTTTTATCGACAATTAAAGAAAGAAACCATGAATTAGTTATTCTCTAATAATTCTAGTCAGAGCAAATTCAGAAAATTGTTCGAAGAATTTGTAGAAATATGACAGTTAAATCCACATAGGTTAACATGTGGGTTCAACTGAAAACAGGTCAAGTGGGCGTTTTATCCAATCAAAATTCAGTTTTGACGTGAAAATTAAAGAAATTGTAGTTACCCAACAATAACAAAAACTTACCTTTGGTGACTAGTGTGTTAAAGTATTTACAAAATATTTAATAACAATCACATTTGTTTGAAAAATTTAAATGCCATAAAATTTGTTATTGATTTCAATCAGTCAATCTGACATCACAAACACAATATTCATGTAGCTGACATTGCGTTTTGTTCACTGAAACAATAGTTGAGTGTTACTTTAAAAATAGGGACAGAGAATTTAAATACAAGAGCTTTGTCACAAACAAAACAGCTGTTCCCTACCAGGTTCCTTTTGGGCTAAAACAGAATATGCATAAGTTTAATTAGCCTAGCTTAAGTTCTTATTATTTACAGCAGCATGGCAGTAGCAGTTTTGAAAGTTGATGATAAGAAATGTGTTTGTCAGAAACACTATGTCCCCTTCTGCGCCGCTTTGATTTAGTTGTTTTTTAACTAGAAGGATGACCTTGACCTTTTACCACTAAAATGTGCAGCTCCATGAGATGCACATGCATGCCAAATATCAAGTTGCTATCTTCAATATAGCAAAAGTTATTGCAAAATGTTAAAGTTGGCGCAAACAGACAGACAGACCAACAGACAGGGCAAAAACAATATGTCCCCCACTTTAGTGGTGGGGGACATAAAAATTGAGTAAAGTCTTCATCCCCTAGGGATGGAACCGTGTCCATCCGGATAATACTCTATTGTATTTGTCACAAGGCTATATAACATGTAGAAACTACTGACAAAATTCTGAAAAGCTTGGAAAATGTTACCAACCTTCTACTTTTTCGACAACCCTCAGCAATCAATTGGTGACAGCATTTATTTACTTTAAGTTAAAAATTGTTTTTGTTTTTGTTTCATGTTATAATTTTTACCCAATTAATACGCCCATAGGTTATAACAATTATTGTACTGTCGTCATAAAGATCAGTTACCATATTAAATACCAATGCTCTCAAATGAGTAATTCTCAAAATATTGAGTGGTACCTTTTTTTATTAACAAATGAAACAAGACTATTGCCAAGCAATATATGTCCCCTACCGGCTCCACCATTGTCAGAAATTCCACCATTGAATTTTCTTTTTTTATTTGTTGCCATAGCAACCAGAATTTTTGACATAGGAACAAAATGAAATGACATGCATAATGTCCATATTGCCATCTATCCATGTTTCAGTCAAGTTTCTTGAAAAAATACTAAGAACTTTAAATGTTATCGCAGGATCCAGAAAACCACCATTTTCAGCAGTATTTCTAGTCTATTTGTTGCCATAGCAACCAGAATTGTTGACGTAGGAACAAAATGAAATGACGTGCATAATGTCCATATTGCCATCTATCCATGTTTCAAGTTTCATGAAAAAATATTAAGAACTTTTAAAGTTATCTCAGGATCGAGAAAAGTGTGACTGACTGACGGACTCAATCGTGATACATCGGCTATCTCGGATTCCTCCGTAAGATAGGCCTCGTGGCTAACGGTCGCCATATTGCCTTGTATTACTACTTTACTACCCAAAAGGTTGTCAGTCTATTGTTATGAGGCTGTATACGATGCGCGTTGAACTAGCGCCAAACTTTTTACCGAAACTTTGATATTAATAGCACTATTAACGTTCATTTGTGTTGCATTTTGACCTATTATCCAAGTGATTTACTTTTCCATTATTATTTAATCAACCTATCATCCAATTTTTAAGATGAAATTACGGTGTTTACAAAACCAACCAAACCGAAAGTGAAACTGGATGCATTACGTTTCGCGATGTAAACATTAAATATTTGTTCAGTTTGAGGAAGCGAATCGATAATAGACGTTGGAATATGTATGCAATACAGACTATCATTGCCGATTGTAATACTGGCTAAAAAATACCTTTTATGACAGGTCATGTATAGAACGTTAATCAAATAGTGACCATAAATCACTACAAATGTCTGGGTTGTTCATTAATATAATTAATGCACGTTTCTGATCTAATTGCCTGTATCTAGTTGTAATTACCATGATATTGATAAAATTAAAACGTTTTTTTTTTCATAAATTAACATTACATGTTTTATTTTTATCATTTAGGGAATATATAATTGTATCATTATCATCATTAAATATTCTGAAGATCTAAATTATCATGATTACTTTAAAGTAGAATTTTTAAATTTTACTCATTATTTTTAATGAATTTGCACATTTGCTTGATTCAAAATAAAATGTATTAATAAGGGTTTCAGTTGTTAGTTTTAACCCATTTTTAGTTCGATTAAATTTAAAGTACTAACTACGTACATGTATGTGAAATGCTCTTGAGTTCGTTTCCTGGGCCTAGAACCAGTACTTGGGTGTCTCTTGGAGATTTCTTAAGAATGCTCCCACACTGGGGATCACACCAGTGACCTCCAGAGCATTATACAATTGAGGATGCATCAAGATTAAAAAATGGTACATGTATAAATTAATAAAGAATCAATAACAATCAGAAACTGTGCATTTTTTTCAGTATTGTGTGAAAGGATTTGAAGTAATTATGTGTTTTTGAAATATGATTTATGTGAATTTGAATAAATATATAAAATTTAGTGATTTTCTCAGACAAAACTGTTTATTACATACTAAAGTATTCAGAATGTATTATTGTAATATTCATTCAAATTTTTTAGTACAAAAAGCACTTTTCCCTGGCATTTGTATTTATAGTACTTACATATTTTATAATTCTGACAGCATTTATAAACTGTGTTCATGCAAGCATGAAACCGGTTTCATTTTTTGAGTATTTAAACAAGAGGGCCATGATGGCCCTGTATCGCTCCACTGCTGAAAAAAGGCTGAAACAAATTTCTCTGCATGTGCAAATACTTAAATATAGGCCCTATTTAAGCACATGTACACTTTTGTGACCTTCTGGGCTGGGTCAAATTTAACCCCAGGGGCATAATTTGAGAAAACTTTGTAGAGGACTACTATATCTCACTACATACAAAATGTGGTAGCCCTAGGTCCTAGAGTTAAGGACAAGAATATTTTTTAAGTTTTCACAAAATAAGCAAGATATAAGCGTATATAATGTTCAATTTTGTGACATGCGGTTCAGGATCAAATTTGACCCAAAAGGCATAATTTGAACAAACTTGGTAGAGGACTATAAGATGTTACTGCATACCAAATTTCGGTAGCCATAGTCCAAATGGTTTTCGACAAGAAGATTTTTAAAGATTTCACAAAATAGGCACTTTAAAAGCGTTTATTCAATTTTGTGACCCCCCCCGGGGCAGGGTCAAAGTTGACCCCAGAGGCATTATTTGAACAAATTTGGTAGAGGTTTATTAGATGTCACTACATACCAAATTTGGTAGCCTTAGGCCCAATGGTTATGGACAACAAGATTTTTAAAGTTTTCACAAAATAGGCCCCATATAAGTGTATGTTCAGTTTTGTGACCCCGGGCAGGGTCAAATTTGACCCAAGGGGCATAATTTGAACAAACTTGGTAGAGAACTATAACATGTCACTACATACCAAATTTGGTAGCCCTATGCCTTATGGTTAAGGACAAGAAGAGTTTTAAAATTTTCACAAAATAGGCACTATATAAGCATATAATTGATTTTGTGGCCCCCGGGGCAGGGTCAAATTTGACCCCTGGGGCATAATTTGAACAAACTAAGTAGAGGACTATACAATGTCTCTACATACCAAATTGTGTAGCCCTAGGCCTTATGGTTATGGACAAGATTTTTTTAAAGTTATCACAAAATAGGCATTATATAAGCATATGTTCAATTTTGTGACCCCCGGGGCAGGGTAAAATTTGACCCTAGGGATTAATTTTGAACAAATTTGGTAGAGGACTATTAGATGTCACTATATACCAAATTTGATAGCCCTAGGCCGGATTGTTATGGACAAGAATTTTTTTGAAGTTTTCACAAAATAGGCCTTATATAAGCATAAATCAATTTTGTGACCCTCTGGGCAGGGTCAAACTTGACCCCAGGGGCATAATTTGAACAAACTTGGTAGAGGATTATAAGATGCCACTACATACCAAATTTGGTAGCCCTAGGCCCAATGGTTATGGACGAGAAGATTTGTAAAGTTTTCACAAAATATACCCTATATAAGCATATGTTCAATTTTGTGACCCCCGGGGCAGGGTCAAATTTGACCCCAGGGGTATAATTTGAACAAATTTGGTAGAGGACTATTAGATGTCTCTACATACTAAATTTGATAGCCCTAGGCCCAATGGTTATGGATGGGAGATTTTGAAAGTTTTCACAAAATAGGCCTTATTTAAGCAAATTTTCAATTTTGTGACCCCCAGGGCAGAGTCAAATTTGACCCCAGGGGCATAATTTGAACAAATTTGAAAGAGGTTCACCCCAGGAACATTCCTAAGAAATTGGAACAGTAGTTTAGGAGAAGATGTTTAAAGGAAAAGTTTATGCATGGATGCACGATGGACACATGACCTTTGGCCAGTGGAGCTAAAAATCAAATTAAACATTTAGTTTTGATGTAAAATCAGTTTTTATATGCAAGTGTCTATTTCACTTATAAATTAAAACAGCATATTATTCATTATTGAAAAGATTATTCCAAGCTTGATGTCATATTTCAACTTTGCATAGTGTAGTTAATTGAACATTGTATTGAACTGTATGGGCAGCTATATTTTTTAATTTATGTATGTTGTATTATACAAAATGCATTATTTCTACCACAAGTAGACCATATAAGGCCTACTGCTACTAAATAGGCACTGGTATGAATTGACACTGTTTTTGATGCTCATACAAAACTTTAATTATTACAACACTTTAGTATATTAAATATTTTCAAGTTTTTGTTCAACATTTTTTGCAAAAGAAAAGAGTGTCTTAATGCATTTGAAAATATACTTAAAACAAACTAAAAATGCATTTTAACATACCTTTTTCCTGGTAAAGTGTATTTGGGATGATAAAAAATACACTTGAAGAGTATTAATGCTGGAAAAATGCAGAAAAAAATACATTTGTTTCTGTTAGAAGTGTGTCTTGTCTGCATTTTTAAGTGTATTAAATACATCAAATGCAGATAAATACAATGCCAATACTGTTACATGTATTGTAATGGACATAAAATGCACTTGTTCTTGTAATTAAATGCTTTAGTGAATTGAAATAACCTTTTATAACGTTTTAACAATTAATAATACCTTTTTATATAAATTTTCTTTTGAAATGTGACACTTAATAGATTTTTGCACCACTAGTAAGAGATATAATTTGTGCTCATAATGCTTTATCATTACACTATATAATATCATTTGTTGTATGAAAATTGCCCGTAAAATTCATGTGAAAGCTCAAGAGATCAATAGCAGCGTGCTATACCCTGCTCCTTTTTACATGACTTGATGGTATTTAGTCCCCAATTCTACATGGCTAAGGGAAAATTAATGTGCAGATTTGACAAATAAGTCTTAACTGGGATCCAATAGGCAGACTTTCATATTACTTGTATTTAATTTAAATCATGATCTGAATTGCTCTTTGGCAAATCTTTGTTGGTCACAGTAGTCAACTGAATTTTGTTCACTTTGTAGTGATTATATTTTCTATATTTATCAGACAACATCTTTCTTCAAAATTGCTTGGTTAATTTAGAAACAAGATCAATGCATCATAACATAAAATGAAAATATGTGTAATAGTAAAAATGGCAGCAAAAAAGCACTAGATTATCTGCCTTAAATCTGAGACGATGTGTTGATGTATTGGAATTTCTCATAAATAATGTGTTCCATAGTTGTATAATTGTATAGTCACATGCATGAGTGGTGTCAATGTCACAATACCAAGTAAAGCCTATAATTTACTAAAACAATTTGAAGTTTGATGTGTGTTTTTTTCAAGATCTGTAATTATATATACATGTATATATATATTGTTGAAAAGTTAACATGCAATAAGTTTACTGTAATTAAGTGACAAATAGTTTTACTGATTTGGTTGGATGCATATATGCAGTTATATCATGGTTTGTGCAGAGGACAGTAGCAAAAACAAGTGCTGTCTCCGTAGGATGACATACGCCCCCGATAAACGCTTTAATAGAAGTTATGAGCATTTTTCTAAACCTAATCGCCGACCCTAAGTTCAAGGTCAAAGGGGTCAAAATTTGTGTGTGTATGGGAAGGCCTTGTCCATATACACATGCATACCAAATATGAATGTTACATCTGAAGCGACATAGAAGTTATGAGCATTTTTTCGAAACCTAAATGCAAAGTGTGACGGATAGACAGACGGACAGTGCGATCACTATATGCCCTCCTTTGGGGGCATAAAAATGTGTTTCACATTGTTTTGGTAAATTAGTAATGTAGTTAAATGAGCAGAATCATCAATTATAAAGTTATTGATTATAAAGTGTTGCTGGCATATTTGATGCATTCATCTAGCTATAAGAAGGTCCCTGTTTTATCCCCACTGGCACCGAGTGAGGGTTCTCAAAATCTTTAAACAATATGAATAACTACATATAGGGTCAAGAGCCTTGTTGATATGGGGGCTAAACACCTGAAATCAAAGCGACCCAGGTGAAAGGCCGAGGCAAAATAAATAAACCAGAGGCCGCATGAGCCTGCTATACTCTGAACAAGTATTGTTTCTTCTCAGAAAACTGGCTTAAGTGTCTTACTAAGCTTTAGACTTTGAGTTTCAGTGCACTCAATCTTAAATAAATTGGTCAAATTAAATAATAATTTGTAAAAAATAAACATTCTGCACAAATTCAATTATTTACTTTACCTGTGTGCATGAATCATTTCAGTCTTGATGGTTAGTGAACTATGTCAAAAGCACCATATCTATGAAACACTTGTATTTTGAATAGTGCAATGTTCCACAGAAATGATGCTGATGATAATTCTACACGATGATGAATTATTAGATATATTTCTAAATTCCATTTCCACCAACAATTCGGTTATTTCACTACCAGTTCACATGCTTCATACACAGTTGAAAATAACACTATTTCACTCAACAACCGTGACACATGTACTAAATTTTTCAACGTTTCGCAATTAAACTTGTCTTCTACTGTTATTGTTGTTGTTGTTCTTTTGAAAGTAGTTCGAAAGATGGCGACCATTAACCCAGAGATTGATTTATGAAATAAATCGTCTGCTGATCCAGAGTGTGACGGACTGACGACAGACAGAGCGCAAACCATAAGTCCCCTCCGGTGAAACCGGTAGGGGACAATAACCTACTCACAGAGTGACTCCTATACACCCCAACAGCTAGGTTACAATTATTTGTTATTCCTCTCCTCTTTTATGATTAAAACAAATGCATTCAAATTAAATAACTGTTTAGTTTTGTTTAAAAATGTCTTGTTGTTTAATTTATTACATAACAAATTTATATCATTGAATCATTAAGAGATAGTCATTCAATAAATATGCATACTGTCTAACCTACATGTTGAGTTTAAGTCCTTGATCTTAAAACTATATGAAGAATGCACATGATGCTGTTGGTAATTAGTCCCCTACCGGTTTCACCGGAGCGGACTTATGGTTTTGTCTCCGTCCGTCACACTTTTCTGGATTCTGCGATAACTTTAAAAGTTCTGAATATTTTTTCATGAAACTTGGAACATGGATAGATGGCAATACGGAAATTATGCACGTCATTTCATTTTGTTCCTACGTCAAAAATTGTGGTTGCTATGGCAACAAATAGACTAGAAATAGTGCTGTAAATGGTGTTTTTTTCTGGATCCTGCGATAACTTTTTAACTTTTTAATATTTTTTCATGAAACTTGGAACATGGATAGATGGCAATGTGGACATTATGCACGTCATTTTTATTTTGTTCATACGTCAAAAATTGTGGTTGCTATGGCAACAAATAGACTAGAAAGAGTGCTGATAATGGTGTTTTTTCTTGATCCTGCGATAACTTTAAAAGTTCTTAATATTTTTTCATGAAACTTGCGACATGGATAGACGGCAATATGGTCATTATGTATGTTATTTCATTTTGATCCTACGTCAAAAATTGTGGTTGCTATGGCAACAAATAGACTAGAAATAGTGCTGAAAATGGTGTTTTTTTGCTGGATCCTGCAATAACTTTAAAAGTTCTTATATTTTTTCAAGAAACTTGCAACATGGATAGATGGCAATATGGACATTATGCACGTCATTTCTTTTTGTTCCTACGTCAAAAATTGTGGTTGCTATGGCAACAAATAGACTAGAAATACTGCTGAAAATGGTGGTTTTCTGGATCCTGCGATAACTTTAAAAGTTCCTAATATTTTTTCATGACACTTGGAACATGGATAGATGGCAATATGGACATTATGCACGTCATTTCATTTTGTTCCTATGTCAAAAATTGTGGTTGCTATGGAAACAAACAAAAACAAAAATCTGAAAATGGTGAAATTTCTGACAATGGTGGAGCCGGTAGGGGACTTTTATTGCTTGGCAATAGTCTTGTTGATCATATTTTTGGAGCAGAGATTCAAATACAAATCAGGAGTAGCCACCAGTGTAAATAAATTATTTATTGGACAAAAAGTTTAACAGTCTTGCTTTCATTTTTTTCTTTTGTGCTTTAGTGCAATAAATAAATAAATTCTACAAGAGAAGCTCAAACGTCACATGTTCATGTCTTCTGATGTCATAAAAATGATAATACAAATGATTCAAACATTGTTTGTAATAAGTATGGAGATAAAAAGTGTCATTTTTGTTGGTCTGTTGTATTTTAATTATAATTCGTCTATAATTGTCATTGATTAGTTGGTTAACACATGTCTACCAATATTCTACAAATATTAACATTATGAAGGGAAGTATGAGACATATGAGTATCTTAATATTGTTGATGAACACATATTGTGTTTGTTTTTATATTTTAAGTAAATTATAACAATTTTATTATATCACTAAAACCAAATGTTTATTCCCCAATAAATTAATAAAACTTAAAGCCTGTAATAAAAGCTTGCAGTGCGCTAGTGTTGCAGTGATGCAGTGTGCGTGTCTCACTTGGGGTCCATGGCGGTGAGCTGTGCAATGAGGAGGCTGTTGCCCTCGATGATGGTCACTTTGGTGGTGGAGGCTGCAAGGTGGCCCTCAAACTCCAGGATCTGCTGCTTCTCACGCTGGCTCACCTGCACAAACAACACAGCCAGCCAGTCACACCAGACAGTCACACCGGCAACATTGGGCAGACAAGTAGGGGACAAGTACATGACATTGACAGGAGAAGAGCAGGTGGGAGGACACAATACCTATCATCAAGGGAGAGGTGCCATTCAACAACAGTCAGTTTTACTTGGCACACTCATTTTTAATGATATAGAACAAATGTCAATTGTGTCAGTGCATGATCATATCATAATATTCAATGTCAATATCTTCAAAACATTACATAACTAAGTTTAGCTTACTTCAATACTAAACAGATCAGCAACCGACTATGATGCCAATATGACACTTATCTGGACACAGAAGAAGGGTCTGTTGTCAACACTATTAAAATATCATATCCAATAGGCAAAAAACACTGCAAATGGAGGTGACATCTGACTAGGCATATCTAAATAACATCAAGAACTGTTCATTTAACATGTAAAGACCTCCCTGCCCCTCCGCAAACTTTTGTTAATGGTTTAAATCTCTCCGATTAGACATCAGCAAGATATACAATTTTATGGCAATGAATCTGACTGGTACTGTTTTTTATGCAAACACCATAAGAGCATTACATGCCTGAATGCATAAACCCCATCAAAGGGATGTGTGTTTGGGTTTTATGGTACTAATTATGTATTAAATTTTATGTTACATGCCCCTGTGATCTAAAACTTTGACCAGTGGATGTGAAAATCTCTAGGCATCTCCCTTTCATCCAAAGTTACCATCACACCAACTGCATGATCAAAGGTCAAAACTTGTTCAAGATATACCGGTTAGTGAGTACATCTCACATGAGTTTTAGTCTTTTTTTAAATAACTTTCTTAATAATACTTAATATTTTATGCAAAATGTACTGATACATCCTGTGTTCATCATCTACAAGCGAATGTAAACAATACATTTTTAATGTGCTGACACGTATGTATGAGGGGGAGACGGAAAACTACAACGGGCGAGGCATGGTATGGTATTGCGCGAGGGGGGGTTAGAGGGTTAGGGTTAGGGTTTGGGTTAGTGTTAGGGGTCCGGTTAGGGTTTGGGTAAGCCTAAACCCAACCCTAACCCTAACCCGACCCCTAACCCTTACCCTAACCCTTTTTTGGGGTTATCACCCCTGACCATGCCTCGCCCACTGTAGTTTTCCGTCTCCCATGTATGAGGACCTTATATGGCGTAATTAAAGGGAGGTAATTTTCCACTGTACAGAAGTATTTACGTGACATTTATATAAATGGAGTAATTTGAAACAAATAAAGAGTTAAAATGAAACTTTTCTTAACATTAACGTTAAAATGACATAAATACATTAATTTCATGGTTCAATATTTCGTCTTCTGCATGTGAAAATTGAGTTATAATTTAATAACACTATCCATTTTCAAGGGAGAAAATCCGAAAAGTTAAGTTATACTGTTCAATTAGATTTTTCTATTTCTTTGAAATGTTTACAAGGTACATTTTGCCAGCAATTCAGAAACCTGTATACAACAAAAAGTGTCAAGTTTTCATGTACAAATGCAACAATTTAAATAATGTGTGACTGTTGATCACATCAGTTTCTGGTTTAAAAAAAGGTTGTAAGTAAACTACTTGTGATCTGCTCTTTTGTAGTAGGCGAACAAAAATCACAAGCACACAGGTCAGGTTTTATTAAGGGACATCTTTTGCGCGTGCCCATGTTATAAATATCCCCCGCATGGAGGTCATATTTCATTGAGAAGAATTTGTAAACAATTTGATTGTTTAACTTTAATACTTGCCTTAACGAATTGCTGTCTTTAACTTATAAAACAAGATATGTGTTTGTCAGAAACACTGTGTCCCCTACTGCCCCGCTTTGATTTATTTTTTTATTTTTTTCATTTGGCAGGTACAGATAATTATCTCCCTTTAAAGCTTATTACTTCCCTTGAATTTGTTTTTGACCTTTGATCTTGAAGGATGACCTTGACCTTTTACCACTCAAAATGTGAAGCTCCATGAGATACACATGCATGCCAAATATCAAGTTGCTATCTTCAATATAGCAAAAGTTATGGCAAAAAAAAGTTGGAGCAAACAAACACACAAACAAACCAACAGACAGGGCAAAAACAATTTGTCCCCCACTATAGTGGTGGGAGACATAAAAAAACAAGCGTCTGTAAGTATGTGACTAACCAAATTGTGTTTAGGTGTTTCAATACACGAAATAAATTGAACATCAGGGAAATACTGCTGTACAACAAATACTTGCTAACCAGTTACGCTGAAACTGAATGGTCTTTAAAAAAACATATCACAACCAAAGGACAACTGAAAAGCAATATTTTGCCTGCTTTTTCAAGGGAAGGAATAGTGAAAGTAACAAAAACAAAAATCCAAACTTAACCTACCTTTCATGTCAACTAATCTACTGACACTTCCATAAGACTCTTAAATATTGCATGAAATTACGTTATTTTGTGCACAAACTAAAGTTACCTGGCCATGGCTAAAGTAACCTCTATATATAAATACTGCCTTGTCTGGCAAATTATATATTTTTTAAAGTGTATACTCAATAGTACAACAAACGCCAACAGTTCACAACTCTAATAAACATCTAAAAAATTCACTTTTCATCAACATAAATTAAGGTTCTTTGGCTGTAAAAGTTTGAGTGACATTTTGCATGAAATTTAAGAGGATTCACGATCATTTCTCGTTTACTGAGAGACCAGTGAAATAATAGACGATAAACATTTCAAACAGACAAATAAATAAGAAATGGAACAGTTGTTTCAAAAGGCTTGCTGACTTAAACGAGTGAAAGTTTAAGCAGAAGTCACCTGTATCTCGTTGCTCCTGATTTCCTCTATGGAGGAATCATCAGCTGCCGTGGTGGGAGGGGGAAACTTGTAGTTGTTGGTCATCACCATCTCTATCAGGCATTTCAGAGTTGGATAGTTTTCCCAGGCTGATAACCCTTATAAAATAATAATTAAGGAATAGTATTAAACTGAAAGCTATGAATAAAACATAATGTACTAATAATACATAAAATGATTGTAAAAGATAGGAGACTCGCTTTTTGACTTTTTAATAGGAACCAATAAAGGTTAACCAATAAAAAGGAAAAAACTGCAACATTTTTAACAAGAGCACCGCCTTGCAGGTGCAGACCGCTCATCTATTTTTCTTTTTAAAGGTGTAGGGACCTTTCTCAATTTCAATCACAAAGGCGGGAGGGGTGGAGTGGAGAGGGGTGTATAGTGCGGGGGTGTGGTCATTTATTACATTTTCTTCCAGCAAAAAAATGCAAAAAAAAATTATTTTGGGGGGGGGGGGGGAGGGGGGGATTCTTGGGTGGGATGGTTGGACGGTATTTCAAAAATAAAATAATAAAAATAAATATTTGTGTTTTTTAACCATGTTTGAAAAACACAAGAGATGTGTTTGTCACAAACACAATGCCCCCTATTGCGCTGCTTTGAAAAATTTTGTTTTGTTTTTTTTACCTTTGACCTTGAAAGATGACCTTGACCTTGAACTTCCGACACTCAAAATGTGCAGCTTTATGAGAAGGCCGCTTTGAAATATTATTTATTTGACCTTTGACCTTGAAGGATGACCTTGAAGTGTTCCAAGTATGAAAGCAATATCTATGATACTTTAGGGGTAAAGTGGACCAAAACACAAAACTTAACCAAATTTTCAAGTATAAAGGGCCCATAATTCCGTCAAAATGCCAGTCAGAGTTACATAACTTTGCTTGCACAGTCCCCTTACGATAGTTAGTAAGTGTTGCAAGTATGAAAGCAATGGCTTTGATACTTTAGGAAAAAAGTGGACCTAAACACAAAACTTAACCAAATTTTCAATTTTCAAAGTATAAAAAGGGCACATAATTCTGTCAAAATGCCAGTCAGAGTTACACAACTTTGCCTGCACAGTCCCCTTATGATAGTAAGTAAGTGTTGCAAGTATGAAAGCAATGGCTTTGATACTTAAGGAATAAAATGGAGCTAAACGGAAAGCTTAACCAAAATTTTCAATTTTCTAAGTATAAAAAGGGCACATACTTCTGTCAAAATGCAAGCCAGAATTATCTAACTTTGCCTGCCCAGTCCCCTCATGATAGTAAGTAAGTGTACCAAGTTTAAATGCAATAGCATTGATACTTTATGAGAAAAGTATACCTAAACGCAAAACTTAACCGGACGCCGTGCCTAGGTGATGACAATAGCTCATAACTTTTTAAAAAAAAATAGATGAGCTAAAAATGAATTTCATCAAGGAATGAATAATTCCCAGTTTTGATATACTGCCATGAATAATTCCCAGTTTTGATATACTGCCATGAATAATTCCCAGTTTTTATATACTGCCATGAATAATTCCCAGTTTTTATATACTGCCATGAATAATTCCCAGTTTTGATATACTGCCATGAATACTTCCCAGTTTTGATATACTGCAATGAATACTTCCCAGTTTTGATATACTGCCATTTAACAATATTGCCAGCCTGACACAACATCCCAAGCTGCTGATGGCATCAAAAGCTGTCACCAAACAATCTCATAAGTACATGTATGTATATTTGAAGTTTTGAAAACACATCAGTACACTACCAAACAAGCAAATTTGTTGAATGTATATCCCCCACAAAATAAATTATGTTTATGGAATGGGTGCATATCCATTGATATACAGTATAATCATAAACAATTATTAAGTGTAGGGTAATTTTGTTTATGCATTGCAATTCTCCTTTTGCCGGGGAAAACAAATCAGTAAAATTGTTGTTCCAATTAAAGAAAATGTTTTGATGATTGGCATTTTTTGTTTTATTCAATATATGAAAAATAACTAGGGTTGAGGAGACTATAAAGTATTATCTTCAAGTATGTAAACCTGTAATAAGCAAAATTCAATTAAGACTTTAGTCTGCCTATTTAATGTTGTGCTTACCAATTAACAAGATTAATTGCTTGCCATAATAAAGATCTTAACAAGAGATGTGTTCGTCAGAAACACAATCCCCATACTGCGCCGCTTTGAAATAATTTTAAAAAAAATTACCTTGAAGGATGACCTTGACCTTGAACTTCCACAACTCAAAATGTGCAGCTTTATGAGATACACATGCATGCCAAATATCAAGTTGCTATCTTCAATATTGCAAAACTTGTGGCCAATGTTAAAGTTTTTTTTCGGACAGATGGACAGACTGACATACTGACCGACAGTTCAACTGCTATATGCCACCCTACCGGGGGCATAAAAACATCAATTACCTAAAGAATATTGTATTATCATGAATTCTTGAGCAGTTAACAGCTTAGTTGCTGTATCAGAATTTTATTTTATAAATGTTATTTACCAAGGCATATTTTCATTACGTTTTTATTACAACACTGATTAAAGATGTGAATGCATTATATTATGTGTGTGTTTTTTTTCAAACAACGAAAATTAAAATATAATGCAAAAATTAGCAATATTTAAATAAACACTAGCAATTTTTGTTGCATTCACAAGCTTTTCAGAGGAAAATTAAATACATTTTCATATATTCACCAACAAACATATAACACTAGTTTGACTTTTAATTAATAGCTGTTTATCACCACATGATATGGCGTTTATGTTACAAATGTAGGTCATAAATTGCCTTTTGTTTCCCAGGCAGTACAGAAAATATTACAGTTTTGAAAGTATTATATTAAGGGTTTTTTGGTTCACAGATTAATTAGTTTTTAATAAGGTTAACTATCATATGTATGCAAAGTGACAGGATGTATTTATTTCATGACAATAAAGACATACATATTCAGGGGGTTTTGTGCCTACTTTGGGAAAAGGAGTCTGACCAAATTGGGAATTTTTTATCGACAAAATTGCCCATTTTGGGAATTTTTGTTTCGTGAAACGGCTCATTTTGGGGAAAAAAAATTGAATTAATCATGCTTAAATAAGTCTGTGGTTTAACAATTTTCTTTATATAAACACATGCAAAACAAACACTGCCCAAACACAAGTTACAGCAACATTTTTGGCCGAGCTAAAATAGAGCCATGGGTATTTTATTTCATACTTTAATGTATTAAATGACGATTGAACTACAACTTTCTTACAAGGTTCTGAGCATTCAGTTGTCGATTTTGTGATTGACGGCACTGGCATTACTTCTGTTGCTGTTACATTTTGCTGCGTATTATCCGAGCCTGTCTGTTCAGGGTTACTCGCGGCAGTAATTTCGGAAGATTCTAAGCGTTTCGAAAACATCGATGATATCATTACACATCCTTTAGCGTATGTTTTTTTTGTTTTTTTAATGTAATTTTTACTATTGTGCGAAGCCATGATTGAAAATAAGCGTCTTCAGATATGGTATAGAATGTGTATTGTGCGGCTCTATATACTCTTGTATAATGCGGAACAGTTCGAACGTCATCGCTGAGAGTAAATGCATCCAGCAAATACACCAAAAAATCTGTGTCACTAAAGGCTTTATTACGTCGCGAATGAAGGGAAGTCACTCTTTCGATATAAATTATGTTTACTTTTTACGATTTTGGAAGATTTTATTTTTTGGAATTGGGAAAAATGCAATCAAAATTCGATTGGGAACGGGTCCGTTTGCTTTGGGAATGCCTCCGTTTCCCGGAGGCGCAGGGGAGGCACAGACAGTGCTGAAAAAACCCTGATATTGATATATTACAAGTGATTGTAAATGTTCTTTAACCTGTTCTATTTCCATAGCCTGTTTTCAATGGAAATTCACATAATGGTCTCATTGTTTTCCAAACAAATTAACAAAATATTATCAAATATTATCAAATAAACACATTAATGTATTCAATAAAGAAGCACTAAAATTATTTTAAAGAAAGACAAATAATCAAGATGCAATACTATCCAATTCATGTATCCCTATTTATTTATTTACTATTAATTTGTACATTTCAGTGTAGAATAGTTTATTAATGAATATCTTTCAGAAATAACTTGACCAAAGAAGTTAAATACATTTTACAAAATAACTGTTTCAACTAAACATCATAATTACAGTAGCATGATCTTTTTCAAACAAAGTAACATTTGGTAGACCATTTTGGGAAAAAAAAGTATTGAATTTCTTCATGATTCTATTAGAGGTGATCATTCACTTAATAACAAGATGTCCGTTACCAATGTGTCAACAACGTTGTCAAAAATTCCATTTATTTTGTAATTATTTTAATGTGAGTGTGACCTTATCCTTTGAGCTCCAACCTAGGGGATGAACATGTGAAGTATGTTAATTTAAAATTGCTGCTTGAATGAACATATGTCTGCAAAATCTGCATAATTTCCTTATTCTGAAGATAAACCTTCAAGATTTACTTTAAGATATGACATAGGCTATGCACGCAAAATGCTGTTACCAAATGGTGAATATATTTGGAAAAGTATTATAAAATTGTCGGGTGAATGAAACCGATACAATTACACAAGCTGGAAGATATATATATATATATACATATACTAGTGTTGACCTATAAGTGTGACCATGACCTTTGAGGAACTGATAAAAGCCTTGGGGGCATCTTGCTGGTTCCACATGGTGAATAGCGTTTGGTAACATATTGTAGTAAAATTGCATGATTGCTTGCGCAATGTCTGTTTTACCAACCTGAATCATGTCCTAATTTGACTTTTACTTTGACATTTTGCCCTCACCTGAGATCCTTATGAACGTAACTGTTCTGAGCTGAAAATGTCTCACTATAGGAAATCAGCTACCACACCCCCATCAGATCTTTTTTTTTTAACCAAACAATTTCATAACTTTGCCCTAATATCATAAGAACAAATTTCTAAGCAAGTGCCATTATTATTAGGCAAAAGGTGACTTCTATATTGTTCACTCATTTGTAGTGTTTTTTTCATTAAAGCCATTTAAAGTAATCTGCCCCGCCCCTTACAGCCATGTTTTTCAACTGGCTGGAACCATTCTTAAACTCTGATAACAATATAAACAATATAAACACATGTTTGACCAAGTTTACTAATGAGTTGGCAATCAAGAGCTGTCCCAAAACAGTTTGATAAACTATATTTCCACTATTATAGAATAACTTTCAGTAACCAAATTTAATTACCACAAACATATTTTTGAATCTGTTCTAGTAAATAGCATATGTGTACTAACAGATGAACATTTATAAATTCAAACAAGAAATAATACAATGCCAAGAAATTAATTTTCAAATTTAAGGAGGTGAACCAGATAAATTTTCAAAGCAATGCCTTCATATCAGCTTCCAACTCCAATAACTAGAAATAGGGCTTATTAAGTTTCCAGATGATGCCTCTTATCATTTTTAAGATCTGTTCCTTACACAATTTGAACTGGAAAATAAACAAAGGGCAATAACTCTAAAATAATGCAAGTAAATGTTATAGTCCTGTCCACTGCGCACCATCATAATTAGATCTACCTACCTATAAACTTTCAATTTGTTATCCATTAATGTTTTTTCAAGATATTCTCAGGACAACGTTTAATAACAAAAATTACTATAGCCGAATAAGCAAAACAGCCCCACCTATTGACAGCTTGTTTTAACAGAACGGAATCATTTTAGAACAAGGCTCAGATACCAGAAGAACAAAAGTGCAAACAAAATAACATGATGAAGTTTTGACAAAATAAAAGTGACTTCTAGAGAATTCATGTTTTACAATAGCCATTAGGTAAATAGGCAGTCATGATTTTCAACGCAAAAGAACCATTTTTGAACTAGGCAGAAATATAATCAGACCATTTGTTCTAAGCAAGTCTCATAGTCATTTAGCAAACGATGTGGCTTCTTGAGTATTCACAAGCTTTTTGTTTTTTTAAAGATGACCAAATGACTTTGTTTTTGACCCTACGTTAGACAGTTTCAAACTTGACCACAATATCATTATGTTCTGACCATGTTTAATTAGAATTTGGCAATAAATGTGGCCTATAGAGTGTTCACAAGGATTATGCTGACAACCCAGTACAGACAAGAGATGATCACCAAAGCTGAGCACATTGTGTTAAGGAATACTATACTGAATCACTGGGAAAAAACATTTAAGTTCTTTTATCTGGAATTTAGGCACTTTAAGGATGTGTATGATAAGTATTGTGTTACTGTTTGTACCAAATGTTGCCGGGTTGAATGCAGAGATTATAAGCAGTATGATCCAAGCCTTCCAGTACAGACTTGAGATGGCCAGCTGTGGGGCCTGGTAGCTGCAACATACAAGTGGTCATCAAATTTGCTTCTCAACTGGAAAACAAACCTGTGAAATAAACTGCTTACACAGGTGTCAACAAATCATTGTTAAAAATATGACTCACAATACAAGTTGTATGAAACAGCTTTCTGGGTTTATATCAAGTTAAAGACAGATCAAGGTGAGGATTGCAAGAGGTACCCACCCCGAGGGCAACACAATGTTCTCTGGGTGCCTGTATGAACAGAGGTTGAGCAGGGCATCAAACAGCTCCAGTCTGGCCACATGCAGCACCTGTCGACCTGAAATCAAGGAGGAGTATGTGTTACCTGTTGACCTGATATCAGCATATATACAGTGTTCACATAAAGGGGTATGTGTTACCTGTCGACCTGAAATCAGCATATATACAGTGTTCACATAGAGGGGTATGTGTTACCTGTCGACCTGAAATCAGCCTATATACAGTGTTCACATAGAGGGGCATGTGTTACCTGTCATCCTGAAATCAGCATATATACAGTGTTAACATAGAGGGGCATGTGTTACCTGTCGACCTGAAATCAGCATATATACAGTGTTCACATAGAGGGGCATGTGTTACCTGTCAACCTGAAATCAGCATATATACAGTGTTCACATCGAGGGGTATGTGTTACCTGTCGACCTGAAATCAGCATATATACAGTGTTCACATAGAGGGGCATGTGTTACCTGTCAACCTGAAATCAGCATATATACAGTGTTCACATAGAGGGGCATGTGTTACCTGTCGACCTGAAATCAGCATATATACAGTGTTCACATAGAGGGGTATGTGTTACCTGTTGACCTGAAATCAGCATATATACAGTGTTCACATAAAGGGGCATGTGTTACCTGTCTACCTGAAATCAGCATATATACAGTGTTTACATCGAGGGGTATGTGTTACCTGTCGACCTGAAATCAGCATATATACAGTGTTCACATAAAGGGGCATGTGTTACCTGTCTACCTGAAATCAGCATATATACAGTGTTCACGTAGAGGGGCATGTGTTACCTGTCGACCTGAAATCAGCATATATACAGTGTTCACATAGAGGGGTATGTGTTACCTGTCGACCTGAAATCAGCATATATATATTGTTCACATTGAGGGGTATGTGTTACCTGTCGACCTGAAATCAGCATATATATCAAGTGTTCACATAGAGGGGTATGTGTTTCCTGTTGACCTGAAATCAGCATATATACAGTGTTCACATAGAGGGGTATGTGTTACCTGTTGACCTGAAATCAGCATATATACAGTGTTCACATAGAGGGGTATGTGTTACCTGTCAACCTGAAATCAGCATATATACAGTGTTCACATAGAGGGGCATGTGTTACCTGTTGAACTGAAATCAGCATATATACAGTGTTCACATAGAGGGGTATGTGTTACCTGTTGACCTGAAAAAAGCATACACACAGTGTTAACCTGGAGCGATCTGTAATACCAGTCAGCCTGAAATTGTCAACCAAACCGTTTAAACCTGGAGGGAAATGTGTAATCTGTCACCCTGATACCAGCAGCATACAAACATTGTTAACATTGACGGGCATGTGTTGCCTGTAGACCTAAACAACAACATAAATACATTGTCAACATGGAAGAGTAGGTGTTACTTATAGACCTAAACAATTGCATAAATACAGTGTTAAGATAGTGGGGTATGTGTTACCTGTAGACATGAACAACAGCATACAAAAAGTGTCATCATGGAGGAGTATGCGTTACTTGTTGACCTAAACAGCAGTATATTTACAGTGTTTGCATGAAAAAGTATGTGTAACTTGTAAACCTGAACAACAGCATACATACAGTGTTCACATGGAGGGGTATCTGTAACTTATAGACCTGAACAAGAGCATACATACAGGGTTAACAAGGAGGGTATGTGTTACTTGTAGACCCAAACAACAGCATACATACACTGTTCACATGAAGGAGTACATGTTACTTGTAGACCTGAACAGCAGCAAACATAAAGTGTTAACATGGAAGAGCATGTGTTACGTGTAGAACTAAACAGCAGCATACATACAATGTTAACATGAAGCAGTATATGTTACTTGTAGACCTGAACAGCAGCAAACATAAAGTGTTAACATGGAAGAGTATGTGATACTTGTAGAACTAAACAGCAGCATACATACAGTGTTAAAATGGAAAGGAATGTATTGCATGTGAACCTGAACAGCAGCATACATACAATGTTATCATGGAGGGAGTATGTGTAACCTGTAGATCTGAAAAGCAGAATGCATTCAGTGTTAAAATGAAGGAGTATGTGTTACTTGTAGACCTGAATAACAGCATACATACATTGTAAACTTGGAGGAGTAAATGTTAATTAAAACTTGAACAGCAGCATACAAACATTATGAACATGGGAGGGGAGTGTTTCTTGTATATTGGAACAGCAACATACATAAAGTGTTAACATGAAAGCGAATGTGTTACTTGTAGACCTGAACAGAGGCATACATACAGTGTTAACATGGAAGGGAATTTATAACCTGTAGACCTGAACCACATCACACATACAGTAATAACATGAATGGGGAATGTGTTACTTGTAGACATGAACAGCAGTAAATGTGTGTTACTTGTAGACCTGAACAGCAGTAAACATACAGTGTTAAAATGGAGGGGCATGTGCTACTTGTAGACCTGGACAACAGCAAACATAACGTGTTAACATGGAAGAGTTTGTGTAACATGTACCCCTAAACAACATGATGCATACAGTGTTAACATGGAGGGTTATGTGTAACTAGCAGACCTGAACAGCAGCATACATACAGTGTTAACACTGAGGGGTATGTGTAACCTGTAGACCTGACAACAGCATACATAAAGTGTTAACACTGAGGGGTATGTGTAACCTGTAGACCTGAACAACAGCATACATAAAGTGTTAACACTGAGGGGTATGTGTAACCTGTAGACCTGAACAACAGCAAACATAAAGTGTTAAAATGGAGGGGAACGTGTTACTTGTAGTTGCAATAATTCAACACTCAGCTTTATAACCTGAAGGGTTGCTTAGAGTTGCAATGCACTGTCTATTGTCCTAAGGTGCAAAATTTGATCATCACTGCAAGGGCTACGGAACACTGATACTGCAAAAACTTATCAACATTTATCTGTATAAAGCACAAACTCATGCAAATGGTACCATTAAAGCAATAAATAATTGCTTTTAATTTACTTTGTTATTCTTTGTACGCTCTATCCACCATATTGCAAAACTGTTGTAATGTTGCAGACTTAAAGTGTTGAAGATTTGCACTGTTCCAAAATTCAAGATAAAATGTCAGCAAGAATAGTGTGTTGAAACATTGTCGTGTGTTTTAGGTTGCCTGCAAAGGATAATGTCTGTAGACTGCCATTCAGGAAAATGCAATGAAGTTTTTGAAGCATACATACAGTGTTAACATAGAGGGGTATGTGTTACTTATAGACATGAACAACAGTATACATACAGTGTTAACATTGGGTGGGATGTGTTACTTGTACTGAACAGCACCATACATACAGTGTTATTACAGAGGTGTATGTGTTACCTGTAGACCTAAACAACATCATACATGCAGTGTGAACATGGAAAAGTTTGTGTTACGTGTAGACCTGAACAGCAGCATACATAGTGTTAATATAGAGAGGTATGAGTAACTTGTAAACCTGATCATCATCATCATCATTAACAAAAACTACTTCAATATCACACTATCATAGTGTTTATTTAATGGTTGTAATCATCCTCAGAAAGAAACAAATTCAACCTGTGTTAAAATGTTACATTTTAGACAAAATTACAAGCAAAACCAATACATTTCAATTTGGGCAGAATGGAATCATTTCGTATCTTGATCCCCGATATCAATAGACCATTCTGATTAAGTTTTATAATGGTTCAACTAAAAATGAGACTTCAAGACTATATACAAGCTTTCATTACAGCCATAGAAGAAAAGCAACACCGGCCCTGGCAAAAATGTTTTTCAATGAACCGAAACTATTTTTGATCTCACCTGAAATATAATTAGAACAAATGTTCTGACCAAGTTTCATGAAGAGTGGACAATAAATGTGACTTCTAATGTGTTAACAACTTTTTTCTTTAATTTGACCTAATGACATAGTATTTCTACCTCTATTGACCCAGGTTCAAACTGGGCTAAGATATCATCAGGACAAATCTTTTCAAAGTTTCATGGAGATAAAAAAAAATGTGGCGTCTAAAGTGTCAACGAGGTCAATGTTGACAAGGCATGATGACCAAGAGAAAAAAGGCATCACAAAAGCGCACCATGAGCACATTGTATTCAGGTTAGCTAAAAAAACATAAAGAACTTTTTACTGTTATTATAATGTCACCATATCTATTGTTATCTAACCTTTAAGGTCAGATGATAAGTTGTAATTACATAACCGCCATTTGCTTATTGATACTGAGACATAAACTTGAAGAAACAAAGCTGTTTTAGTGACAACAATGGTGACATGAAGAAAATCAACCGTCGGCATGATGTCTGTGTGAAGTAACTGAAAAAATATAGTTGTCAGTGCAACTTGAAATCAAATAAACATTGAAGTATCAAGAAACTATTTGATTTTAAAACAAGACTATTGCCAAGCAATATATGTCCTCTACCGGTTCCACCCATTTTTAGATTTTTTTTTTTATTTGTTGCCATAGCAATCATAATTTTTGACGTAGGAAGAAAATGAAATGACATGCATCATGTCCATATTGCCATCTGTCCATGTTTCAAGTTTCATAAAAAAATATGAAGAACTTTTGAAGTTATTGCAGGATCCAGAAAAGTGTGACAGACTCACAGACTCACGGACTGACGGACACACAGAGCGCAAACCATTAATGAAACCGGTAGGGGAAAAAATAAAAAAATAACACCTATAAATACTATTATATTTATGTCATGAAGGTAGATCTTGTCATGAACAGTTAAAGCGTGTACATAAGTTGATTGTGAGTGTATGTATGTGTGAGTGCATACGTGTGTGTGCAATAGTTATTGACCTTCATATTGCAAACTAGCTGCTCGTCGGATCAAGATGTCTGCCAACTCGACTGCATCAGGTGGTCCGAGAGCAAAGTCGCGGGAGAGCCCAATCACTAGGATGCGCATAAGAGTGTCCTCCAGCACTGGACAGTCCTGAGCTAGCCGTATCATGGGTCTGTAATCCAACATCAGTCATGTACACCCCACTCATGGCACATTATACGTTGAGCCAATAGGATGACAGCATTAACATTTTAACTACGTTGGAAATAAGGTGACATCTGCTGTCCAAATAAAAAAAAGAAAAAGACAGAGAAACAGAAATTGTGTTTTCTGCTCCAAAAACAAATAAATAAGACGGGAAAACAGAAAATGTGTTTTCCTGTCTTTTTTTTTGGAGCGGCAAACACAATCGCTATATTAAGCGCACAAGATAATCAGCCAATCACAGACGCGGATTATATGGAGGGGAAAAGATACTATCTTGTTCCCTCAATTGAATCAGCCAATGAAAATGTCCTAAAGGCAAGGCTCTGATATAACATAACATACTACTATTAGTACTACCATTACTACTACTACTACTGCTGCTGAAAAATAAATAATTTGGCAGGTCAGAGAATTATGTCCATTTAAAGCTTATTACTTCCCTTGGATTTGTTTTTTTCGACCCCGTGACCTAGTTTTTGACCCGGCATGACCCATATTCGAACATGACCTAGATATTGTCTAGATACAACTTCTGACCAAGTTTCGTAAAGATCGGATGAAAACTATTTGAATTAGAGAGCGGACACGAAAAGTGTGACAGACTGACAGACTGACGGACAGTGCAAAAACTATATACCCCCTTTTCTTCGATGGTTTTGCAATTATGTTGCAACTGGTTTTAAAATTTTGGAATTGCATTGTTGGAAATGCATAAACATACACAAACATGTTCTTCCTTGCAATTTACAGGGCAATTTACAGGGCACCTGTTATAACTAAGCCTGTGGATGTTGGACCTAAGTGAGCTTGCTTTATCCAAACCTCAACCCCAAATGCAATCCAAAGTTTGGTCGACCTGTAAGTTACCTTCACACAAAATGTCAGTGCAATACCACCATCCAAACTCAATGTATTGGGTGGATATTGTTTTTCAAAAAAATTGAGTCGGGGGGGATAAATAAAAATAAAGTCATGAAAAGTGAGCAGTCTACCAAAAAAATAAAAATAAAACTGTCTAAACTGATTATTTATTTTATTTTTGAAAATTTAAAATTAAGCCATTTTAACCTTATGTATACTTGCATTAACCTTTAAGTGTTTTATATATCTTATTACACTGTTGTAGGAGCTTTTTATAATAATAGTAAACATATTTTTATATATATTTATATGTAAAAGCACCTTTCGCATGTATTATACTATATTGCTTCAATAGAGACCATTAACCACGCCAGGTGTGTAGTGTATTATAGTGATCGTTAAACTTTTGTTGAGTGTTAATCATATGTATGTTTATAACAAATATAGCATGCATTTGACTTTAAAAAAAAAATTGAAAACTTTTTAAATTGTTTTATAGCTTTAAATAACAACCAACTTTGTAACTTTCATCCATGGAAGGAATATGCACACTAAAAAATACTATTTAATATACAACAGACTTGCTTAATATCATGATAATTTGTATCAATCATGAGAAAAAATGAGCCACATAACAGGAAATAGGACCTTAGGGCGATTGCGACCATTTTGGCTCCAAAAGAGCAGTCTGATCAGGATCCAAACTGTTCAACATAATTGTCATTTAGTCAGTACTTCTAAAGATGTTAAGCGAACACTTTGGATCCTGATCAGACTGCGCTTGAATTGATCTTGATCCAAACTTTGTGTAGTGAAAGTTCTAGTACATAAAATACTATTTTATTTAAGAAACCGTGAGTTATAGACTTATAAAAATATGTGCTGCATTTCATTTTATATTCAAAGAGAGTTATAGTGTTTATATGTGTAAAGTGAACACAAGAGGCATGACTACAATATTTGGTGTGTAACATCGTTATGAGGTTCTGGTTGAAGTTTGTTCAAATCATGCAGAAAATTTGCCCTCCCTAGGGGTTACTGTTTTGCTTATAAATATAAATAATATAATCATTTTCTGAAACCGCAAGGCCCTTTGGTTTGTTGCGTTGCATGCCAACCATACAGTGGTTCTTTGCTAAGTTTCCTCAAAGCATGTCTCCGTGGTCAAAACTGTTTGCGCTTCAGGGATCAACTGATTTATATAGATTTATGTCTTTGATAATCCCTAACAACACAGACACCGCAAGGGTCGGGGGTTCAATATTTGGTGTGTAACATGTTAGTGTTTTCTTCTTCTAGGTGTGATCAAATCATACATTTGGAGTTAAAAATAACCCGTCCTTGTTTCGCATGCGTAATATTTACTTATATAATAAAGAGTTAAACAATATTATTCTCTCAAAACGCATGGGTTAGGTGATAATTATTTTGTATGTGACATTGTATGGCGGTAATCTTCGTAGGTTTTGTATCATGTCCATTGGCTTCATATTAGCCCCAACAAAATATTGAAGTAAAAGACACAATATACCTAGAAACCTAGATTTATTTCATTGAACATTTTCTTAAGTGAAAGCCGTATAAAGAATTAAATAGCACATGTTGCAAGGATTTAAATTGTTCTAGTAGAATTACTCTGCTGACTGTATATAACTTACTCGCAAGATTAATTATATATAGAACACAACTTTTGAACTATGTAATTGTATATTTTTAAATAGTATTTTATTTTAAAAATTTCGTAAAAGACTCACAGTATTGTCAAAATAAAATGGTGTAAACTTTTGCACATATTATTTTGTTCCTCTCTTATTCACAGTTTAAGTTCAAATGAAAATTTCTATGGAATGTGTTGTCTGTATTATTTTAAGGAGAAACAGCAATAACATGTTTTGGATATATAATAAACAGATAGAGCTATATAAATGTGAAGATAATAATAACCCTTGGAACAAATACATAGAGCCGATTGAGCACCAGGGCCCTTGCTACACTTTGGGGGATTGGGGCCGGGGTCCTTAGAGGGGGGAATTTCACGTCGTTTTCGGCGAAAAGGGGAATTTTACAAGATCTTTTCACCAATCATTCAACACTTAATATTGCTCTATTTTAATGTAATTTACATAAATATACATTTAATCAAAGGTTTATAGCAAGATACCAGCTGGCAACATAGGTATAAAAGTATAAAAAAAATATT
The DNA here is from genome assembly GCF_020536995.1 of Dreissena polymorpha. NCBI lineage: Eukaryota > Metazoa > Mollusca > Bivalvia > Myida > Dreissenidae > Dreissena > Dreissena polymorpha. Next base: position 107,455,879 of record NC_068356.1, on the reverse strand, counting down.
TTTTTTTGTTTTGGAGGGGGCAATTTTAGTTGAAATAGGGGAAAAAAGTATACCATTTAAGGTGGGAATGTGGCCGAATTTCGGCCCCAAAAACGGCCAAACGAGGGCCCTGAGCACATTTATCAACAGAGCCTGAGGTGTGATAAATTTATTCGCATTCCTTGCAGTACAAATCTTGCAGTATGAAAACATTATTTACAGTTGATAGAACATCATATTTCAGCTAAATAATAACTCATTTTTGAAAAATAATGTCAAGAAAAATAAATAAAACTTTCTTGTGACTTTGACGGACATACGAACATCGGAATCCAATGTTATTTTCTTCAGAAGCTGTGTTGCATACTTTTTTTCTAAATAAAGAATATATATGGGTGGGTGGGGAATGGAATTATTGATGCAAGTACCTGTGGTTCAGTCCTCATGTTCATTATAAAGAAACGTAAAGTAGTACTTCTTGGACATTTTCGGGATGTTGATTTTTATCTATAAAAATATTACAGGGTATGCATTTTAATAAATACGCATATTTATTAAACCTACCCAAAACTTTTTAACACACCGAAAGTTATCGATGGTGACACCTCTGCATCATCTGCCAAAACTCATTATTATTTTAAATTTCTTATCACATAATATGGGCATGATGTTCTGAAGATTATCTTTTCTAATTGAAATTGTTTCTGCTCCGTTTTTAATTAATTTGATTTTAAAATATGCTACATTTGTCTCGTTGATGTTAATGTCCGCCATTTGGAAATGCAATATGAAAATCATTTGTTAAATACTCACCGATTGGCTAATAGCGTGTGGTATTGACTGCAATAGCCAATGAAAATCTCTGACGCTTTACAAGTCGAATTTGCACAACAAAACAACCCGTATTATAAACAAATTTTGAGCAACACTTTCGGAAATCTGCGCATTTTTTTTCTTGTTTTGGACAAAATACTAGGTCGGCGGGTGAAATGTAAAAAAACAAAACGAAAGTGACTTTTATTTTTATTTGTATTTGTCGAAAAATAGGGTCGGTCGCTCCCGTAAAACAGATAATTAAAAAATGCTGGCCATACCAGCTAACCCCAAAACAATTCCATCTAGTTCTTAAGGGGTGTTGATGCAGTTTTGCTGATTTTTTCCCATCTAATAGATTTTGTCAAAAATTTATATTTAAGATATATATACAAATACTATATGAAAAATGAAATAAAAACATAGGGTCGCCAGCCTTGCTTTGATTTTATTCACCATTATATAACATGTACTTTTTCAATAAAACTGAAAAATCTCTAATTGCGTAAAAATAATTAATAACCTATGAAATTGGCAACATGTAGATATTATATAAGCTTAGATACATCATTTACCATTTAATCAAACCATACACTACCAATAAAATGGAGTACACGAGTTAATTTTTAAGAAATTTATTTTTTATAATTTTAATGTCACCCAAAAAAACGTCACTTTTTTACTACTGTTACCACATAAATGGAATTTTAAAAAATTCTGTCTAATAGAATTCTGCGAAACTTCTCAAATATATTCAGCTACGTATTGCCGTCATAAAACACAAATAAATAAAGGGGGTCACCGCACTTTTAACAGAGATTTTTTGTTTTAACAATCCCTACCGTCTACTTCAAATTTCATAAAATACAGCAATTAGGCAAAACCCAAGTACCGGTACATAGATTGTTAGAAATATGCATACACATTAGAAATTGTTTAAAATCTGAACTGTAATCACAACACCTTACCAAAAGACATTAATAAAAAAAACAATATTTAATCACAAACATAAGACCATTACGTACCAAACTCGACCTTTATCATAAATAACTTACATGTACTTGTTCACAGATTTCGTTATGTTTTAAAGTTTGTGATTTAATGATTTAAATTGATTAATGTAAACAACAGGACTAAAGAGCGCCAGTATCAAACAAGAATGAAATTAAAGAAAGAAAAAAAAGTATGAAAAAAAGTGAACCCCACCAGGGATCGAACCACTGACCATTGTATTATGAACAAACTCGGTAATTTCTGATGATACTGATAACAAAAATATTGAGATGTGATAATAGCATCACAGGTGTTTCTATAAATATATCCTCGGTTAAATAAACTGCTGCAACACCCTTTAATGAAAACATGCTAATTTTTTTTTAAATCAAGATTGTCTTTTCAAATTAAATATATTGAACCAAACCCATCTGTTTTACTCACCCGCCAGTATGCTAAGCCATCCACCATACCCAAATCTAATGACCAAGAACTTTCCACTTGGTTAAGAATGTGATACTCTAAGAAACTACAGGTGATATGTACAGATGTTAAGAGGTTTTAATACAGAAAATTTCAACGCTAAATGCCTCTCACTTTAAGGGGAGGTCGCATTGGCGTAGTGGATAAGGTGTCCGCCTAACGATCCGGAGGTCATGGGTTCGATCCCAACTGTGGGAGCGTTCTTTAGATCTCCCCCAAAGCCACCAAGTACTGGTTCTAGTCCAAGGAAATGGAATTCAAGAGCGTTTTAAATAAGCCTTAGGCTTTCTATGCAATCGAGCTAAAATAAATAGGTTTAAAACTAAATGGGGGTGGGATAATAAGTCTTGCTTTGACATACCCCCTGTCAGCTTCAGCAGGCCAGCCATCCTTGGCATAGTTATCACCACTTTCTAAGAACAGCACCTTTCGAATGCTATAAAACAGTAGAAATAACAAGAGCTGTCAGAGGACAGCGCGCTCGACTATTCGAGTGCTTTACAGTATAACGTAAGCCATCATGGAGGGGGGGGGGGGGTATAATATGGGTGTGTGGTAATTTAATAGATGATCTTTCAAAAACAAGGGAAAAAAATATTTTTTTTTTGGGGGGGGGGGGGGATTCTGGGGTGGGGCCTGTGGGATGGTTTGGGTGGAGTGCATTGTGGTATGTCAGGTAAGTGTTGTTTTGTCAATGTATGAATCAAATGTGATCATAAATAAAGAATTTATGGCAATTTAAGCAAAATGTTCAATTATCTAAGTATAAAAGGGGCTATAATTCTGTCAAAATGCTTGATACAGTTGTCTGCTCTTTTTTATAGATTGAGGTCATGTTGGTAAAGAAGAATGCAAAATATAAAAGCAATATGTCAAAGGACATAGAAAATATTTGGGGTGGTACGCGAACTTTAACATAGATTTATCAATAATATGCATATTCTAAGTATAAAAGGGGCAATAATTCTGTCAAAATGCTTGATACAGTTGTCTGCTCTTGTTTATAGGTTGGGGTCATGTTGGTAAACAAGTATGCAAAATATGAAAGAAATATGTCAAGGGACATATGAAATAATTGGGGTAGTACGTAAACTTTAACATTTGCACGCTAACGCCCAACGCCGGGGTGAGTAGGATAGCTCCACTATATATATTTCATATATAATAGTCGAGATAAAAAGAACATGTGTCACAATATGAAAGGAAATAGTCATACATCACTTTTTTATTGTTAACTGCTTTCATTACAAAATATATATTAACTTTTCTTGTCTAATATTCGTTCCTTTCAAATTTACAATGTGTTGCTACAAACAAAAACAAGAAATGTGTGTCAACTTATTTGCCACCAATATGCTGACAAGTCTTAAATTTGTGCAAGAGATTTTCTTAACACTGCACACCTGCATTGATTACTAAGACATCAGCCAGCAAAAAAAAGAACATGGTTGCTTTTTAAGGTATTTGTGTACAGCATACGGGTAAATAATCATGCTGGAACAGGCATTCTAGTAAATATCAATATAGTTATAGCCATAGGTTGGGATTGCACTAATGAGTCCATCTACTGCAGAAAGTACAATAATTTATTCAATAAATAGTAATAAAGAGCTTTTTTTAGACAATGTTTTATTATAATTCAAATGCAATTTAAAGGATGCTTGTTAATAAAATTAGTTTTTTGTAAGAATGTTAACATATGACTTGTATTTATGTATTACTCAAAATGACCATTGTACAAATACTACTGGTTCTTTTGTTGTTAAGTGAATGTCATGATTGTCCCTAAGAGTTTACCTTTGACCTCTTCATCTCAAAATCATTAGTTGTCTGCCTTTCCAACCAAGTCACTAAAGTGAATGATTGTAGGTCAAAGCCTTCTTAAGATACCATGTGATCTATTGACCAATCATATAACATAAACAACCTACTAAAAGCCAGATGAAGAGCAACATACCCCAATTTCTTGGAATGGGGGCATAATAACTGTCTCAAAGTTTAATATCCAATTAAGTACCGATGATCAAGTATGATCAACGACTTGTTGCGAGAGCAGTGTTCACATGTAGGGGTATCTCACCAGTGCACATAGTCCTGCTGTTTGGGCTCCATGAAGCTGGGCACAATGGTATGCAGCCACCAGATGGCATCACGCTGTATGGTTGCCACAAGCTGCTGGTAGGCATACAGGACATCAACATCTACACACACACAAAGGCATGCCTCAGAACATGCAAATTCAAGATAGAAAACAAAACTATAGTTCATATTAAATTGTTGAGTGGAAGATGACATCTTTAATTTCTTCTATTAATATTAATATGTACATCAATAAAACTAAAATCATTTTAAAGGTCTGAATTTTCAACATATTTATGCAATCAACATTCAAGTTATAACATATAATTAGAATATCAATAACTTAGACCTGTATAAAATGAATTTTAATTGACATTAGTCATCTTTTGTTCAAGGCCTTGAAAGCATTAATACAGTGAAAAAAAGTAGTAATGTTTATTAAGGATTGAAGTTTATATAAAAATGTTGGATTGCAGCTAATTGTGTGATATGCAGGTATAATGTTGACCTTTCCTGTCTCCCCTGGTGAGGGCTGTGCTGGCCTCCCTGACTGCTGGTGTAACAGCCTGCAGCGCACACATGGTCACCAGGTCAGTCACAGACACCAGGTACCGCTCCTGTGGAGGAATGCCACAGTGAAGGTACCACACAACCATCTAGTTAACATATCATCCTTTATAATGGATGTATACTACAGATTTTTATAAAATATGTTTTTACCAAGAAGTAAACATTTCAAAGTTCTGATTAATAACCATTATTCTATATTTATATCTGTTTTACAAAAAAAATTGACCAACCGATTTGTTATCCATGGTATAACATATCTACAAATTAAAGGGGCCTTTTCACAGATTTTGGCATGTATTGAAGCTTATCATTAAATGCTTTATATTGATAATTTTAAACATTGGACCTAAAAATCTCCAGTATAAAAACAAGAATACAATTAAAGAAGAGCAGTCTCCATCGGAAGACATATGCCCCCAAAAAATGCTTTTTCGAAACCTGAACGCAGATTTTGAAACCTAAACGCGGACCATAAGTTCAAGGTCAAGGTCAAAGGGGTCAAAATTTGTGAGCGTATGGAAAGGCCTTGTCCATATACACATGCAAACCAAATATGAAGGTTACATCTGAAGCGACATAGAAGTTATGAGCATTTTTCAAGCGGAAACGAATTTTTTTTATGATTTGGTGAAGATCTGATGACAATTGCTCGCGTTATTGAAGCGGAAACGAGAAAAACCCAATTTTACGATGATTCAAGGGCCATAACTCAAGAGCGTCTAGGTCAATTTGACCGATTATCAAACTTGACCTAGAGGTTTTTGCCTAACACATTTTCATAAAGTTTGGTGAAGATCTGATGACAATTGCTTGACTTATTGAGCGAAAACTTATCCGGACAGAAAGACTAACTAACTGACTAACTAAATGACTATCTAAAGGACGGTGCAATTTCAATATGTCTCTCAGAACCCATAAAAAAGGAAAAAAAAAGTATCCCGAAACCAGGCTCGAACCACTGATCCCTGGAGTCCTGGAGTAAAAAGTCTCCCGCTTAGACCACTGGACCACTGTGCTCATACTATAAGCAGATGTATTTTTTACTTATACATGTATAAGCAATCCTCGTAGTTTCACAGAATATAACTACAACAACAGAACTTTCCAAATTATTCGATCGTTTCGCGTTGCAACGCTTTATAATTTTCAGATTTTCAAATCGTCAAAAGATGCATATAATGGATATTTTAGAGTATGGTAAATGTTCAGTATTACTATTTTCTCACAAATATCATAACTAAAACGAAAATTTGCGAATCCGAAACAACTTTTTTAAATTTTGTCAATTTACCAAAACGTGAAAAGGCCCCTTTAAAGTGTAAAAATGTTTATTTGTAAAAGCCGGCAGTTCTTCCAACTGAAAAAAATCAGGATTCTTTACTTAATTTGTGACCTAAAAAGAGACCTTTAAAATGGGTCATCTGATCAGTTTCTCCAAGCAAAATTCAAATTCCAATGGCTAGTGATTAAGATCCAAGTACATATAATTTGACAAGGGCACCGCCTGGCGGGTGCAGACCACTCATCTATTTTTCTTTTTAAAGGTGAAGGGACCTATCTCAATACTTAAATCAAAAAGGGGGAGGGGTGGGGGTGGAGAGGGGTGCATAGCGTGGGGGTGTGGTCATTTATTATATTATCTTTCAAAAATGAACAGTCTTTCAAAAATGAAATAATAAAAAGAAATATTTGTGGTTTTTTAACCATGTTTAAAATATATATATATATATTTTTGGGGTGGGGGGGTCAGAGGCGGAGGGGGGTGAGAGGGGGTATAGTGTGGGCATTTATTAGCTCGGCTGTTTTCTAAGAAAACCCGAGGTATTGTCATAGCTCGTCCACTGTCCCCATCGTGCTAAAATCTTAACATTGGCACTAAAATCAAAGTGCTTCCACCTACAAAACTTCATATGTAGCTGCACCTTGATGAGTTCTACACCCTGCACCGATTTTGAGGTTACTAGGTCAAAGGTCAAGGTCACTGTGACCCCCCAAAAAAAAAAAAAAAAATCTTCCTTTTCTTCTGACAAGCTTTCATATATTCAAAACTGCACGCACAGCCGAGCATTGGCACCCTGCTATGCGGTGCTCTTGTTTTTGAAAGATCATCTAATAAATATGAAGTTTTAAAGTTGTAGGTAGAAGCACTTTGATTTTAGAGCCGATGTTAAGGTTTTAACACTACACTGACGGCGAACGAGCTGGCTATGACAATACCTCGGGTTTTCTCTGAAAACAGCTGAGCTAATAAGAAAACAAGAGCACCACATAACGGGTGCCTCGCTCAGCTGCGAAAGCTTGTCAGAATTATTTTTTTTTTAGAGGTCACAGTGGCCTTGACCTTTGACCTAGTGACCCTAATTGGTGTGGCATGTAGAACTCATCAAGGTGTATCTACATATGAAGTTTCAAAGTTGTAAGTGGAAGCACTTTGATCTTAGAGGCAATGTTAAGGTTTTTGTTAAAGTTTTATATTAGAGGTCACAGTGACCTTAACCTTTGACCTAGTGACCCAAAAATGGGTGTGGCGTGTGGAACTCATCAAGGTGCATCTACATATGAAGTTTCAAAGTTGTAGGTGGAAGCACTTTGATTTTAGAGCCTATGTTAAAGTTTGATATTAGAGGTCACAGTGACTTTGACCTTTGACCTAGTGACCCATAAATGGGTGTGGCGTGTAGAACTCATCAAGGTGCATCTACATATGAAGTTTCAAAGTTGTAGGTGGAAGCACTTTGATTTTAGATTTACAATGGACGGCGGACGAGCAGGCTATGACAATAGCTCGGGTTTTCTCCGAAAACAGCCTCGCTAAAAATGGGGAGAAAAAAATTCGGGGGTTGGGATTCTGGGGTGGGGTGTGGGGGATGGTTTGGGTGGAGTCTATTGTGGTATGTCAAGTAAGTGTTGTTCTGTCAAAATATGAATCAAATCTGATCATAAATAAAGGAGTATTGGCAATAATAGCAAAATGTAATACTTTGACATTGAGAGTCAAGGTCATTCAAAGGTCAAGGTCAAATTCAACTTGCCTGGTACAGTACCCTCATAATAATAAGAAAGTATTTGAAGGTTGAAAGCAATAGCCTTGATACTGTAGAAGTAAATTGGATCTAAACACAAAATGTAACCAACTATTCAAAGTTACTAAGTCAAAAAAGGGCCATAATTCTGTCAAAATGCCAGTCAGAGTTACATAACTTTGCCTGCACAGTCCCCTTATGATAGTAAGCAAGTGTTCCAAGTCTGAAAGCAATAGCTATGGTATTTTAGGAGTTAAGTGGACCAAAACACACAACTTCACCAAATTTTCAATTTTCTAAGTATAAAAGGGGCCATAATTCTGTCAAAATGCCAGTCAGAGTTACATTACTTTACCTGCACAGTCCCCTTATGATAGTAAGTGTTGCAAGTATGAAAGCAATAGCTTTGATACTTAAGGAATAAAGTGGACTACTTTGCCTGCACAGTCCCCTTATGATAGTAAGTGTTGCAAGTATGAAAGAAATAGCTTTGATACTTTATGAAAGCAATAGCTATGATAATTTAGGAATAAAGTTGACCTAAACACAAAACTTAAACAAATTTTCAATTTTCTAAGTATAAAAGGGGCCATAATTCTGTCAAAATGCCAGTCAGAGTTACATTTCTTTGCCTGCACAGTCCCCTTATGATAGTTAGTAAGTTTTGCAAGTATGAAAGCAATAACTTTGATACTTTAGGAATAAAGTGGACCTAAACACAAAACTTAACCAAATTTTCAATTTTCTAAGTATAAAAAGGGCACATAATTCTGTCCAAAGGCCAACCAGAGTTATCTAACTTTGCCTGCCCAGTCCCCTAGGACTAAGTGTGCCCTGTTTGAATGCAATAGCTTTGATACTTTATGAGAAAAGTGGACCTAAACACAAAACTTAAACGGATGCCGACGCAGACGCCAACGCTCAGATGATGGCAATAGCTCATAATTTTATTTCAAAAAATAGATAAGATAAAAATCATTTTTTTTTACTTAACTATCAGAAATTAATTTCAATCAACTAGTGATTAACATCCATGTACATGAAAGTCAAAAATATAATTTTTTACTTAACTTAGTGTAGAATGTAGTTGAAAACTAGGCTGTCACTGAAAGCGATTAATATCGAACATTCCACATTTACACAGACATAGTATCGAGCCTTAAAAATCAATGCTGTATTTTTACTTTTGATCTCCTAGTATAAGGGGGGTGTCAATTGTCCCAAATTTGACATACGTAAAATTAAGCCATAGGTCTTGGGCGAGGATCCCCTATGGGGGGAAAAACCTGAGCACTAAAGCTATATATATAGCTTATTGTACTTATTTAATAGACTTACTAGTTGCAATTTCTGTAGAGTACAATCCCAAATATGATAAAGCAGACCATTCGTATCACAGCATGAGTATTTGTAATTCTATAAAAATGTTATTAAGAACGTCGAAAATAAATAAAAATCAACAAACAATACTGTACCAAAAACAACAGTCCGAAAACATGTACATGTCTTGCACATGACATAAAATAAGTATGCATATCATTAGACTGCAGAAAATGAAAACCAGTAACCTAGCAAATCAATAAACAATTTGTTGAACCTTTTGCTTTACAATGTGCTATTGCAGTGCTTTATTTTGCAAATCAATCACTTAAATTTTCAAGATGGCGGATTTGTAAGTTCGCTTCATGTTCATGCCAGCAGCTAACCAATCAGACATAAATAAATAACAAGGGCTGTTTGTAAAACATGCATGCCCCCCATATTGGCTGTCAGTTGTAGTGGCAGCCATTGTGTGAATACGTTTTTTGTCACTGTGACCTTGACCTTTGACCTAGTGACCTGAAAATCAATAGGGGTCATCTGCAAGTCATGATCAATGTACCGATGAAGTTTGATGATCCTAAGCCTATGAGTATTCTTGAGACATCATCCAGAAACAATTTTACTGTGTCGAGTCACCGTGACCTTGACCTTTTACCTAGTGACCTAAAAATCAAAAGGGGTCATCTGCGAGTCATGATCAATGTACCAATGAAGTTTCATGATCCTGGGCGTAAGCATTCTTGAGTTATCATCCGGAAACCATTTTACTGTGTCTGAGTCACCGTAACCTTGACCTTTGACCTAGTGACCTGAAAGTCAATAGGGGTCATCTGCAAGTCATGATCAATGTACCTATGAAGTTTCATGATCCTAGGCGTAAGCGTTCTTGAGTTATCATCCCGAAACCATTTTTCTAAGTTGAAGTTACCGTGACCTTGACCTTTGACCTAGTGACCTGAAAATCAATAGGGGTCATCTGCTAGTCATGATCAATGTACCTATGAAGTTTCATGATCCTAGGCATAAGCGTTCTTGAGTTATCATCCGGAAACCATTCTTCTAAGTTGAGTCACCGTGACCTTGACCTTTGACCTAGTGACCTGAAAATCAATAGGGGTCATCTGCGAGTCATGATCAATGTACTTTTGAAGTTTCATGATCCTAGGCATAAGCGTCCTTGAGTTATCATCCGGAAACCATTTTAACTGTTTTGGGTCACCGTGACCTTGACCTTTGACCTAGTGACCTGAAAATCAATAGGGGCCATCTGCGAGTCATGATCAATGGAACCTATGAAGTTTCATGATCCTAGGCGTAAGCGTTCTTGAGTTATCATCCGGAAACCATTTTACTATTTTGGGTCACCGTGACCTTGACCTTTGACCTAGTGACCTCAAAATCAATAGGGGTCATTTGCAAGTCATGATCAATGTACCTATGAAGTTTCATGATCCTAGGCATAAGCGTTCTTAAGTTATCATCCGGAAACCATTTTACTATTTCGGGTCACTGTGACCTTGACCTTTGACCTAGTGACCTCAAAATCATTAGGGGTCATCTGGGAGTCATGATCAATGTACCTATGAAGTTTCATGATCCTTGGCATAAGCGCTCTTGAGTTATCATCCGGAAACCATCTGGTGGACGGACAGACCGACATGAGCAAAACAATATACCCCCTCTTCTTCAAAGGGGGGGGGCATAATGAGAAAACTGCCCCCCTGCCAGCAGCCATGTTATTCAACTGACCGGAACCATTTTTTAACTCAACTCTCGTATCAAGGAAACAAATGTTCTGAGCAAATTTCATGAAAATTGGGCCAAAAATGTGACTTCTAGAGTGTTCACATGTTTTCAATATATACATATAGAGAAAAATGCCCCGCCCACTGGCGGCCATGTTTTTTCACCGATCCCGACCATTTTCAAACTCGTCCGAGATATCAATAAAACAAATGTTTTGACCAACTTTCATGATGATTGGGCAAAAATTGTGACTTCTAGATTGTTTACAAGGTTTCTCTATAATAGCCAAATAGGGAAAACTGCCAGTATATACATATAGAGAAAATGCCCCACCCACTGGCACACATGTTTTTTCACCGATCTCAACCATTTTCGAACTCGTCCGAGACATCAATTGAACCAATCTTTAATCAACTTTCATGATGATTGGGCAAAAATTGTGACTTCTAGAGTGTTTACAAGGTTTCTCTAAAGCCAAATAAGGAAAACTGCCCCGCCCAATGGCGGCCATGTTTTCAAACAGATCGTAACCACTTTTAAACTCAACCAAGATATCAGTAAGACAAACATTTTGACAAAGTTACATGAAGATTGGGCATGAAATGTGACTTCTACAGTGTATACAAGGTTGGTTGTTTTTTGACCTAGTGACCTAGTTTTTGACCCGGCACAACCCAGTTTCGAACTCGGTCGAGATTTCATTGGGACAAAGCTTCTGACCAAGTTTTATGAAGATGGGACAAGAAATGTGGCCTCTAGAGTGTTTACGAGCAAATGTTAACGGACGGACGGACATAAGACGGACAATGACCGGTCACAAAAGCTCACCTGAGCAATCAGGTGAGCTAAAAAACCCTCGTGATTTACATTGATCTCAAAAGCGACCCTGGATGGTGGACAATTTACTCCCCTGTAGTATAAGCTTTAAGAAATCAATGTTGTTTTTGCATAACAAGACCATTTTGAATATTTTGTTCAATCAATCAATTTTATTTTTATTTTAAGTGACCCTGTGCCCTAGTTTTTGACCTGGCATGATCCATATTCGAACTTGACCTAGATATCATTTAGACACAACTTCTGACCAAGTTTGGAGAAGATCGGATGAAAACTTTTTGAATAAGATAGCTGACACTGCTGTGGACGCCGCCCGCCAAGGGTGATCTTACAATACGCTCCATTTTCAACGGGCGTATAAAAATGACCCGCCTCCTGGCCGCCATGTTTTTTCTACAGACCGGATCTATTTTTTATCTAATCCAACGTATCATTGGAAAATATCTTCTGACCAAGTTTCATGAAGATCAGACAATAATTGTGGCCTTAAGAGTGTTAACAAGGTTTTACTATAGCCATATATAGAAAAATGCCCCGCCCCCTGGCGGACATGTTTTTCAACAGACCAGAACCATTTTTTAACTCATTCAATATATCATTAGAACAAATGCTCTGAGCAAGTTTCATGGAGATTGGGCTATAAATGTTACTTTGCCAGTTTTAACAACTTTTTACAAAGGCTCAGGTGCTCAGGTTAGCTAAAAAGGTTATCGTAGCATTAGCTTACCTTGAACACAGGCTCCATATCTGTAAATTTAGACTCTGTTCTTAGTTGCATTAATGCCAAACAGAATGTTGAACAGTGGAAGTCATGTCTTAAAGAGCGAACAATCTCACGTAGCAGGGCACGTAGTGCGCGAAGATAGTCATCTTTGTTGGTAAGAAGATCTTGAAATATTTCGGCCAAAATCTGACAAAAGAAAAAGACAACAATTGAATTTCACACCATTACTAATAACTTTTAATAAGGAAGTTTAATAATTTTGAAAATATGCTTTTATCAAAGAGATACCCAATACAAATTACTTTTCATTTAAATCTTTCAATAGGTGTACTTTGCTTACACGTGCTGCCGTGTCTGTCTGTGTCTGGAAGATGATAGCGATGAGCGGCATATTGTTGGGGTTGCGTGCAGTGGACAGCTCATTGTAGATGGTGTGGGTGAGCACACTGCGCAGGTTCTCAGCATGCTGCAGAAGCAACTCCCTTTAAAACAACCAGCACCATTAAAACTCACCAGAATACACAATTACCACAAACCAGCATACACCATTACCAATTAACATAACACACCATTACCAGTTACCAGAATACACCATAACCACTTACCAGCAAACACCATCAGTACTCACCAGCATTCACCATAACCACTCACCAGCATACACCATTATCATGCACCAGCAAACACAATTATCACTCACCAGAAAACACCATTACCACTCACCAGCAAACACCATTACCAGTCAAGAGCATAAACTACAATTACACACCAGCATACATCATTACCAATCACCAGCGCACACCACAACCACTCACCAACATTCACCATTACCACATACCAGCACACAGCAATACCCGTCACCAGCATACACCATTACCACTCACCAGCACAAACCATTACCACTCTCCAGCATACACCATTACCACTCAACAGTATACACCATTACCACTCACCAGCATACACCATTACCACTCACCAGCAGACACCATTATCACTCACCATTACACACCATTACCACCCACAACCACACAACATTACCACTCACCAGAACACACCATTACCACTCACCAGCACACACCAAAACCACTCATCAGCAGATACCATTACCTCTTACAAGCAGACACCATTACCACTCACCAGCAAACACCATTACCAATCACCAGCAAGCACCATAACAACTCACCATTACCAGTCAACAGCATAAACCATTACCACTCACCAGCATATACTTTTACCACTCACCAGCAAACACCATTACTACACACCAGCATACACCATTACCAGCCAAGAGCATAAACTACAATGACACACCAGCATACACCATTACCACTCACCAGCACACACCATTTCACTCACCAGCATACACCATTACCAGTCATCAGCATAAACCATTACCACTCACCAACATACACCATTTCCAGTCAAGAATATAAACTACAATGACACACCAGCATACACCATTACCAGTCAAGAGCATAAACTACAATGACACACCAGCATACACCATTACCTCTCACCAGCATACACCAATTACCACTCAACAGTATACACCATTACCACTCACCAGCATACACCATTACCACTCACCAGCAGACACCATTATCACTCACCATTACACACCATTACCACCCATAACCACACAACATTACCACTCACCAGCACACACCATTACCACTCACCAGCACACACCAAAACCACTAATCAGCAGATACCATTACCTCTTACAAGCAGACACCATTACCACTCACCAGCAAACACTATTACCAATCACCAGCAAGCACCATAACAACTCACCATTACCAGTCAACAGCATAAACCATTACCACTCACCAGCATATACTTTTACCACTCACCAGCAAACACCATTACTACACACCAGCATACACCATTACCAGCCAAGAGCATAAACTACTATGACACACCAGCATACACCATTACCACTCACCAGCACACACCATTTCACTCACCAGCATACACCATTACCAGTCATCAGCATAAACCATTACCACTCACCAACATACACCATTTCCAGTCAAGAATATAAACTACAATGACACACCAGCATACACCATTACCAGTCAAGAGCATAAACTACAATGACACACCAGCATACACCATTACCTCTCACCAGCATACACCATTACCACTCAACAGTATACACCATTACCACTCAACAGCATACATCATTACCAAACACAAGCACATACAAGTACCACTCACCAGCACACACCATTACCACTCACCAGCATACACATTAACCACTCAACAGCGCTCATAATTACTCATTAACAGCAGCATTACACTGCACCATACTTTATTAAAATATTAATTTTCAATCTGGTCATGATCCAAGCAAGTGCCTGTAGGTATAACTACATGTATTTCAACCTTCTGTTTACAAGGCAGACACCAGGTATATATACCTCTGTAACAACCTTCTGGTTGCAAGGAGGTAGGTAATATCTGCCACAACCTCCTGTTAACCAGGCTGACATCATATGCATCAGCATCACCACTGCGCATTACCAACATAGACCGTACATTTAAAGCCCTCCGTGATCAAGTGTTTTGTAACAGTTACTTTTAAATGAGATTTAATCTGAGAACAGTTTTGCCCAAAATAAGTCAAACAAATAAACAGGCTTAATAACATGATAAGACCTACTTACTAGCAAATATTTGGTATACTGGCATATCATGCCTGGTCCTAGATTCCACATCTAGGACCTTGCATTTAATGCTTTGAACAGATTTATAAAATGGCAAGATTGCACATTGACATCATCATTTTTGGTACAATTTTTCACAACATCAGCTTAATCATCAAGAAAATCCACTCCAAAATCTTTTCATGACGTAATCTTTTAGTGCGATACCTTTTGATACTCAAAATATCATGTGAAAAGCAAATATAAAAATACTAGGGATGAGAACGAATACTGTAAATGATATTCAAATATTTGTCATTATTTGAATATATTCGAATATTCGATTTTAAGCCTTGTATCAAAATGTCCGAACTTAAGACCGTCCGGAGCAACGTAAATTCCATATTGCCACAAATACCACTATACATCGTATCATATGTGCATCTTTGAAAACATTGATATAGTAATATTTTCAAAAATTGATTATTATGTTCTTCTTTTTAAATAAATACTGTTTATTTTCATAACATATAAGATATTTCCAGAAAACATATTACTGTTATTCTAATTCATTTCAATACTTTTTAACCAGGTTTTCCGAAGGAAAAAACTGGTTATTAGATTGGCGAATGCGGGCAGGCTGGCTGGCGGGCTGGCTGGCTGGCGGGCTGGCGGGCTGGCGGGCTGGCGGAATAAGCTTGTCCGGGCCATAACTATGTCGTTCATTGTCAGATTTTAAAATCATTTGGCACATTTGTTCACCATCATTGGACGGTGTGTCGCGCAGAATAATTACGTCGATATCTCCAAGGTCAAGGTCACACTTTGAGTTCAAAGGTCAAAAATGGCCATAAATGAGCTTGTCCGAGCCATAACTATGTCGTTCATCGTCAGATTTTAAAATCATTTGGCACATTTGTTCACCATCATTGGACGGTGTGTCGCGCGAAATAATTACGTCGATATCTCCAAGGTCAAGGTCACACTTTGAGTTCAAAGGTCAACTGAGGAGCTGCGCCATGAGCGCATGATACGCCCGTCGTTCGCCAATGAAGTAGTAAGGTAATAAATAACCCTTTGAATCATTTTTTTACTTCAGTTTATTTGTATTTGAATACATGGTTTATTTTATAAGTACATGAGCATGGAGCGCCGTCTCCTTGACATTCATACCATATCTTTTTTTGAGTATATGTATGCATTTCTTTAGAGGATATGGAGTTGAAGTAAACCTGTTATAGATATTTTGACCAATAATAAAAGAGAAATGTAGATGGGTAAGTGGTAGTGTACAATCGGAATAGAAAAAAGCTCACCTTGTTCAATTTTTCAGGGATACTAAAAAAAAAAAAAAAAAAAAATCCATCGAAGGATATTTGAGCTACAGTAGGACATATAATGAAATCACGAAATTTTGACAAACAAAGTCCCATAACTCTGGAACGACAATTCAGAATTCCGTCAAAAACGAAAGGGGATCAGGGTTTATCAATATTAAGATTGTGTTAAAATTTGAAGAAAATCTGTCAAAGGATATTTGACGTAGCGTACGACATTAACAGACGGACGGACGGACGGCTACGGTAGGACATTCAATGAAATCACGAAATTTTGACGAACAAAGTCCCATAACTCTGGAACGACAATTCAGAATTCCGTCAAAAACGAAAGGGGATCAGGGTTTATCAATATTAAGATTGTGTTGAAATTTGAAAAAAATCCATCGAAGGATATTTGAGCTACAGTAGGACATTCAATGAAATCACGAAATTTTGACAAACAAAGTCCCATAACTCTGGAACGACAATTCAGAATTCCGTCAAAAACGAAAGGGGATCAGGGTTTATCAATATTAAGATTGTGTTAAAATTTGAAGAAAATCTGTCAAAGGATATTTGACGTAGCGTACGACATGACGACCGGGGTATACCATAATACGTCCCGTCATAGACGGGCGTATAAAAATGGCCATAAATGAGCTTGTCCTGGCCATAACTATGTCATTCATTGTGAGATTTTAAAATCATTTGGCACATTTGTTCACCATCATGGGACGGTGTGTCCCACGAAAGAATCACGTCAATATCTCCAATGTCAAGGTCGCCACGACTAAAAATAGATTTAAAAAAAAAAAAAAACTTACAAAGGGGGTTAATTTTTTTTGTTCATTTCAAAAGTTCAGTTTGAGTTTTCTCCCTTTATCAGATTTTTTTTTCACAATGAAAACCTGGTTTTGTGACAATTTTGTCCCTTGTTATTGATTTGGATTACTTCCCATCACGGACTCTAGATGACAATACGCTCCGTGTTCCCATCAATAATATTTATGCTTTAATTTTCGCTTTTTACTGGCTTTAAGAACCACTACGATTTAATTGATTAATATTTGAGTAACTAAATTCTGATTAGATAAACATTGATTTAATATATGGATAAAGCATTTAAAACAAACATGCCATACGTCCCGATCTCGTAGGAACAGTCCCGCTTTTGGGGTATTTTGCCAAGTGTCCTGATATGAGACTATTTGTCCCAACATTCGCAAAACACAACGTACATGTACGCTCTATAAATTCAAAATAAATTTCGCTATTTAAGGTAGTACAACTGTAATCATTTCCCGCATTTTTTTGTAAGATCGGTTGACGTCGGCTAATGTCGGTAAATACCGTAACTAAAGTCGTGACATGCCCGTTTTGTTCGGTTTATTATTTACGAAGTATAAATCTTAAATAAAAACATGTTTTATATAATTCAATAATAGATTGTATCGATGATATGCATAGTACAATATATTACGACTTTACAATAGATTTTTCTTTAAAAATTGTGTAAAAAATGAATCGAAAGTTATATATTTTCGCGACAACATAAATAACAACAATTGTAACCAAAAAGACGGTTAACGAGTAAAAAAGAAGTAGCAAAAAATAAAACAAGATGTGTTTGTGAAACACAATGTCCCCCTATATGATGTTTGACCTTGAAGGATGACCTTGACCTTGTGAAGGATGACCTTGACCTTGACCTTTCACCACTCAAAATGTGCAGCTCCATGAGATACACATGAATGCCAAATATCTAGTTGCTATCTTCAATATTGCAAACGTATTCATAAAATAAGCGATTTGGGCCACATATATTTGACCTCTGACCTTGAAGGATGACCTTGACCTTTCACCACTCAAAATGTGCAGCTCCATGAGATGCACATGCATGCCAAGTATCAAGTTGCTATCTTCAATATTGCAAAAGTATTTATAAAATAAGCGATTTGGGCCACATATATTTGACCTCTGACCTTAAAGGATGACCTTGACTTTGACCTTTCACCACTCAAAATGTGCAGCTCCATGAGATACACATGCATGCCAAATATCAAGTTGCTATCTTCAATATTGCAAAAGTATTCATAAAATGAGCGATTTTGGCCACATATATTTGACCTCTGACCTTGAAGGATGACCTTGACCTTGACCTTTCACCACTCAAAATATGCAGCTTCATGAGATACACATGCATGCCAAATATGAAGTTGCTATCTTCAATATAGCAAAAGTTATTGCAAAATTTTAAAGTTGGCGCAAACAGACCAACAGACCAACAGACAGGGCAAAAACAATAAGTCCCCTACTACCATAGTGGGGGACATAAAAATCTGTACGTAGAGTGCAGTAACATTGACTGCCAGTTGGTAAACACTGCAGCGTATGGTAAAACCCACACAGTCAAAGACAATGGGAAAAATGGACCTGGAAAAGTGGAATACCTGCTTTGTTGTCAACACAAAACTTGAAACAGGTAACGTCACAGATATATGATCAGAGCGTTTATATAAAATACACATACGGTAATCATTTATATAGACATTTAGTTCAATGATGTAAATTACGGGCATTATTATCATTATATTATGGTCTTTGTCTATGCTCTATTTACTGTAAACATCGAGATACAGTAACCAGAAGTAAATGTGTTGTTTTTTTTTAAATCTTGTACTTACTTTTATCTTTGCTATAGTTATATTTGTTTCTGCATTTAGCAATCGTGGACAGCATGGGTGGACCATCCCGTGTAAACAATATGCTGTGAGCCTGTCCACATTAAACCTCAAAACAATATCTGACACCAACTTAAAAATAATGGAACATCCAGCTGGTGAGGTGATAGAGCAAGTTGCGACTGAATCAGCTAGGACTGCAGCTAGCAATGCAAATGACATAAGAATCTATTATTTGGATTATCAGCTGTAACAATAAATTATTCAAAATACAAGTATTTTCGCCCAATTAACTGAAAATTTTCCCAATCCTAGCCAAAATAATATGTAAAAAATAACAATACTCTTCTTAAAACATCATGGTTTTGTTCTTCTATATTAAAACAAATTTCATGGCTGGTAGATCAGCAGTTCACACATCTTATGGCTGGTAGATCAGCAGTTTGATTTTTAACCTAATAAAATTCCAATATATTATGTTAAGTTGCATTCTAAATGTGATATTGCATGTCAATATTTTACTAGAATGCAATGTCAACTATGTTTCCAGTTGAAGGAAGGGAACTCCCGCAGGTTACTCATATGCATCCGTAAAAGTCCAGTCTGGTAGTCAGTTCGCAACATACGTCACGCCAACTGTTCCAATAAGTCAAGAGGCTTTACAAGTTACAGGCATTTGAATGACTGATGGGACAATGACATTCATTGGATAAATTGTGCGAAATTCATTGGATAAGTTGTGCGGCCAGTGTCAGGGCAATGACATTCATTGAATAAGTTGTGCAGCCAGTGTCAATATGAGTGGCTGTCGAAAGAATTATACATTGGCTTGAAAAGTTTCGAAATGTGTGCTTTGGTGTTCATAATGGTCGTCGTTTTGATTTAACAATTTTTCAATCTTGGTAAATGTAAGTGCAATTTATATTTTGTATAACTGCGCTTTTAACAATTCTCTATCAATATTCAGAAAATTATATCCAAAGCAGTCCTTGAAGCAAGTTGATTTAGTTTTACAATTGCTTGGTGAAACATACAATGCACACGATGCTATGGCAGATGTGGCAGCACTTAGACAGTTGCTCCAATTTGTGAATTACTCTTCAAAAGATCTAATGACCCACAGCTTTTCCCCATTGGCTGTGTCAAAAAAATTGCTTTAAACAGTGCTAAAGCCCAGAACTGTCCAACATTGAGCCCACTCATTTTATGAAGTGTAATGAAAAGGCATATGCAGCTGAAAATATTGCTTGGTCAGGGCTTAAACTTGTGCATTTGACAATGCTTAATAACAGGGGTGGAGAGGATGCAATACGTGATGTTTTCATTTTAAAAAATGCTGAAGGCTTGCCTAGAGTCACTTATCCTAAAAAGTATTACATGAAGTTGTTCTTAAAATATGTAAGTACGTAAACGAATGATTTGAAAGAAAATTTCAATTACATGTTTTATTTCAGTACCTTCAGTAGTTTTTCAGTAATTACAGTAGTCAGATTGTGTGCATTTCTTTATTTATTTTTAAGTTACAGTGATTTCAACTAAGGTTAGAAATATGGTACTGCATAATCTCCATAATGCCCTTTATAAGTGCACAAAATTTCATCAAAGCACCCTTAGTACTTATCGTAGAATCCATTTTGCGTGATTTTTTGTTTCTATTTTTAGTAACAGTGACCTGATCAATAACATAAGGTGAAAAATGAAGGGTTGCACTTAATCCCTACATTGCCTTTTATATGCATGCCAAGTTTCACCAAATTTGCTTGAGTATTTGTAACTAACTGCAGGATATAGTGTAGAAAGCCCTGTCCATGTCAAAGGAGCTTATAAGTATACGCTTATTTAGTTTCGTTATGAAATTTTGCATTTAATATTTTTGTTAGTACATTGTTATTAAATGAATACAAGCTTGTTAGGTAGGTGGTCATTTGAATTTAAATCTAACAATGTTATAGATCTTGGTTAATAACAGAGAAAAATACTTAGTATACAACTTTGTATTTTTTTTTCATTTTTCAGACCTACTTATGCCTCCACCCCCCACCCCCACCTCACCAACGCCATTGGCAGATTTAGCATAACTGCATTATGTATAAAATATATGTATACAGAGATTAAGAATATTGAAGGTGTTAACTGAATTGGTAAATGACTCTGTTTATTTTGCATATTTTGACAATATGCCATTATATGGTCTTGAATTTCTTGAAAAATATTTCTTATAGTCCTATTTGATTTTAGTGAATTGTTCAAAATATACACGGACAAATTGCTTTTTTTTACTTTGATTTAAGCTGATCACATGTCTCTGCTAAAATATAAATGCTCAAATTCCAAAGAAATAACATACAACATATAAAAAAAAAAGAAAATTTTGTATGGGTGATTTTTGCATACATGGGTTGAGCTTGTAGTTTTGAAGGACCTTACATAATAAATTAGATTTTTTTCAAAATTTGTATCACTCAATCGTCTCGTATTATATTATTTTATCATCTACAATCATATTCTGTACTAAATATACAAACATTGTTAACACAAAATGCTAAAAAATATGAGTTTATTGAATTTATTTATCCCCAGGGGTAATTTAATTTAGAAGAAAATTCAAATTATGGGTCATCATACAGAAAAAATCACGAATTTTTTTTTGCATGGAAAGCCACCCTAAAAATTTGTAAAAAGACCACATATGGTATGAAGTTTATGAAAATAATACTTGTAACGGGTTTTAGAATATTGCCCATTACAGTTGTACTACCTTAAGGTCTGTCTAACTAAACTTTCCCATCACTAATCCCTTTATTGCCCCCTATTAACATATACTGCTATTACTCGAGTGTGCCAGTGTTGTTTTTGACACCTTATCAGCGATTTATCTGCAAATTATTGATTTTATCAGGCATTCAAACCATGGTGTTTTATGATAGGGGTCGCTAGTTGCTATTGATAGACATGTCGCACTAAAATAGAAGCCTTCTGCGGCCCAATCAAGTCTAAAGATACAGTGTATTCAGAGACATAGCTGATGCATTATACCACCTAAGGTTAAAAGATTTGTCAGAACACAGATTTTCTAAATCAAACAAATTGAATGCTTATCAATACACATTGATGTTTCACATATATTAATTTCAATTTTCGACTGATTTTCACAAAATAGTTGGTACATATTGCATTAATGTAAATTTAAAGTAAATTGGCAATTGGTCCCTGTCATTATAGATACCCTCCCGTTTGACTATTATCATCTCGTTCATTGATAGCAGCTGTTATCCAATCAATGACTTATACAGGAAAGTTGTCTTCACCAAACCCAAACAGCGACTTTGAACATGCACTTATTACTTTTTTAGAAGTATCTTAGCATAAAAATAGAATATTCGAATATGAATTTTGGATTCGAATATTTGGCCGATTTTCGAATATTCGGTCCCATCTCTAAAAAATACTGTATAATATCTCAATTGACAATGCTATATATTATACAGCTACCTTGGATTGCAACACATCATAATTTTTGTATGCGAAATCAATGCCTGACCACTACAAAAAATGTCATTATATATACTTTGAACAAAAGAGAGACATTTTTAACAATGCTAAAACAGAATGTATTGACACTTGTCATGGTAAGTTTTAATCATTTAACATCACTGACGTCACATACCAGTCTCCAGATGGCTAAACATAACCTAGATATTGTAACTTTTTGTAGCAGAAACATTCCACTTTTGTTTGATTGTATGTGTTTGATCAGTAATTTATCATACTGGATCGCAAGTTGCATTCAGGTATGTTTGTATCAGCGCTCATATATAAAAATGTATAACAGGCAACAATTGAATTGAATTAAATTTAAAATATCTATTCAAATAAATGCCATGCACTTACCTAATGCATAACAAATAATGATTGATGACAGGTTTTGTTTTCAGCCTGATTTTGAGCAGCATTGCTACCACCTCCTGGTCTCCTAACTGTGGACTGTCACAGTTCATGCACACAGACATTAGCAGGTCCTGGGAGGCCCGCGCTAGCTGAAATTAACACAATGCATGTAACATAAGTCAGAAAACACAACACATTTATCATTGGTCAGATCTCACAATGCAAGTAACATCCCTCAGAACTCACATTGCATGTATCATCAGTCAGAACTCACATTGCATGTAACAATCAGTCAGAACTCACACTGCATGAAACATCAGTCAGAACTAACACTGCATGTATCATCAGTCAAAACTCACACTGCATGTAACATCAGTCAGAATTCACACTGCATGTAACATCATTCAGAACTCACACTGCATTTATTATAAGTAAGAACTCACACTTCATGTAACATCAGTCAGAACTCAAACTGCATGTATCATAGTCAAAACTCACACTGCATGTAAGGCCAGTCAGATCTCACATTGCATGTAACATCAGTCAGAACTCACACTGCATGTAATATCATTCAGAACACACACAGCATGCAGTATCAGTCAGATTCACACTGCAGGTAACATCAGTCAAAACTCAAACTGCATGTATCATCAGTCATACCTCACACTGCATGTAACATCAGTAAGAACTCACAGCAGCATGTAACATCAGTAAAAACTCAAACTGCATGTAACATCAGTCAGAACTCACATTGCATGTAACATCAGTAAGAATTCACACAGCATGTAACATCAGTTAAAACTCACACAGCATGTAACATCAGTCAGAACTCACAATGCATGTAACATAAGTCAGAACTCACACTGCAGATAACATCAGTCAGAACTCACACAGCATGTAGTATCAGTCAGAACTCACACTGCAGGTAACATCAGTCAAAACTCAAACTGCATGTATCATCAGTCATACCTCACACTGCATGTAACATCAGTAAGAATCCACATCGCATGTCACATCAGTAAGAACTCACATTGCATGTAACATCAGTAAGAACTCAAACTGCATGTAACATCAGTTAAAACTCACACTGCATGTAACATCAGTCAGAACTCACACTGCAGGTAACATCAGTCAGAACTCACAATGCATGTAACATAAGTCAGACCTCACACTGCAGATAACATCAGTCAGAACTCACACTGCATGTAACATCAGTCAATATTTACACAGCATGTACCATAAGTCAGAACTCACACAGCGTGTAACATCAATCAGAACTCACACTGCATGTAACATCAGTCAGAACTCAGGATGCATGTAACATCAGTAAGAACTCACGCTGCATGTAACATCAGTCAGGACTCTCAAGCATGTAACATAAGTCAGAACTCACACTGCAGGTAACATCAGTCAGAACTCACACTGCATTTATCATCAGTCAGAACTCACACTGCATGTAACATCAGTCAGAACTCACACTGCATGTAACATCAGTCAGGACTCACAATGCATGTAACATAAGTCAGAACTCACAATGCATGTAACATCAGTCAGGACTCAAACTGCATGTAACATCAGTCAGAACTCACACTGCATGTAACATCAGTCAGGACTCACAATGCATGTAACATAAGTCAGAACTCACACTGCAGGTAACATCAGTCAGAACTCACACTGCATGTATCATCAGTCAGAACTCACACTGCATGTAACATCAGGCAGAACTCACACATTATGAAACATCAGCCAGAACTCACACAGCAAGTAACATCAGTAAGACCTCACACTGCAGATAACATCAGTCAGAATTCACAATGGATGTACATCAGTCAGAATTTACATAGCATGTAACATCAGTACAAACTCACACAGCATGTAACATCCGTCAGAACTAACATCTAACATGCCACATCTGTCAGAAATCACACTGCTGGTAATGTCAGTCAGAACTCACACTGCAGGTAACATCAGTCAGAATTGTCACTGCATGTAACATAAGTCAAAATTCACACTGCATGTATCATAAGTCAGAACTCACACTGCATGTAACAACATTAAGAACTCACACTACATGTAACATCAACCAGAACTCAAACTGCATGTAACATCAGTCAGAACTCTCACTGCATGTAACATCAGTCATAATTCACACTGCATGTAACATCAGTCAGAACTCACACTGCATGTAATATCAGTCAGAACTCACACTACATGTAACATCGGTCAGAACTCATGCTGCATGTACCATTAGTCAGAACTCACACAGCATGAAACATCAGTCAGAACTCACACTGCATGCAACATCAGTCAGGACTCATAATGCATGTAACATCAGTCAAAACTCAAAACTCACACAGCATTTAAAATCAGTCAGAACTCAAACAGCATGTAACATCGGTCAGAACAAACATTAAATGTAACGCCAGTCAAGACAAAAACAGTACATGGTACATCAGTAGTGACCACACAGTACATAAATCATTGCTATACTCCCTTAATAGATCACTACCATTTATTTGAAGACACAATTTTAAGTACGAGAACTTACCATTACTTAATTGTTTAATATTTCTTTGTGCGTGTAGAAGATAAAACATTGTGTCATTCGAAGGTTGGAGACTACATGACAAGACCTTGACATTTGGTGGTACATCTTCAACAGTAGAGTAGTGGGTAAAAACCTGGTGGTATAACAGTGAACGTTCATTCACCTTGATTCTTCCCTACATATCAAACATTTTTTTATTGTTTAAAAATAATTCTGCTTAGTATGCTCTTTAAAAAAAAGGTATATATGAAGATTTTAAAGTGCAAATTGTTGTGTTTATTATTGTTTTGAAGTTGTTGCATTAACATTGAATTTGTTAAGGAAACCTTTTAGTATATTGTGACTTACACCTACTTGTCTCCCCTAAAGCAAACAATCTGATAATGCCACTAACCTTTGGATTCTGTAGCCACAACTCCAATTTCTGGGAAGCCAGCTGTCTCACCTCTTGGTACCCGCATGTCACTGTCATGAGGCGTATCAAGTTTTTTGAAGATGCGTCCATAAGCTGTCGTTTCAACAGCTGGTCACGAATAATGTCCATGACAAAGGACTCTATGTTGTCAAACTGATTTGGATACCTTAAAGATATTGCAAAACCAAAATAGATGGTAATTTAAAAAGTTTGTTGCAATAAATTTATATTTCAAACAGTTAAAAATGTTGTGTTTAATCCATGGTGAATCTACATATTAAATCTGTGTTATTTTGTATCACCATGTTTACTATGCAGGTTTCTTTTTTTTTTAACTTGAATATCTATTATTCCAACAAACATATTTTATATGGAGTATATTCAGCAAAATAATCAATCAGTTTGGAAATCAAGAGACCCTCCTTTGTTTGATCTTTATGTTTTTTTGCAGCTAGGAATGAAGAGAACATGTGCAAAGTCTAATTTCACAGTTTGCTGCTATCAATCATTTATAAATTGTAAACATAAAAAAATATTGGCCTTGGGGAAACCCTCAAGACTGGTACCTTGGTGAGACGGGGCCCCTAAGACTGGTACCTTAATGAGACAGGGCCACTAAGACTCAATGCTTTCCACAGGATTTTTTTAGACGCCCCAGGGCCGTCATTTGTGGGGGGTAAGGATATGAGCCCCCTCTGTACGTTATTTATGAAGTTATTTTGGTCCGTTATGACTCTTTAAGTAAAAAGCTATAAAGTCATGGATAACGACAATTATTTCAATGCTGAAGACTTTTTCTCACGCATAGATACGCATAATCCCAACTCAATCGATTTCCCAATGCATCCGTATCAGCCCAACTCTATCAATTACTGCAAACTTACTTCTTTTCCCGTTGCTTTTCATTACCAGATTATTCCGTATATTCCATTTTTATAGTAAACTCAAGAACTTCATAAACATAAATATTCGCCATTTTTTCTTAAGTAGCAAATGAATTTTGGCATATGTGACTTTTGAAAGATGTGATGAAATAATGTCCAATCAAGACAGGGCTTTCCAATTGAACACATGTATGTCACCTGACTTGCTGTTCAATATATACAATAAATACACCCACACTTTTCATGTGACATAGTACATGTCTGCATAGTTTTCGTGCGCTTTTTACTGAGACAAAGAAAACAGCAGGAAAACATGAAGCACTGTTTATTTGAAGCTAGAATTTGTTTATGTTGCGTTAACATTAAAAGAGCGTTTCGGATTACGTAGGGTGATGAGGCTTCTGTCAGCACCGAATCCTTGATGAATCCACATATGAGACTTTTCAGGATATCGCACAGATAATCAGTGATGAATGGCATCATGGGCTTGTCTGACTGGTACTTTCTCAGAAAAGGCTGAACAAGTTGGGCTGTGGAGATGAAGACTTCTAGCTTTGCCATGATGAGTGGATCACTGGTTACAAATTCTTGAAGAGTTGCAAAAGATGCCATAGAAGATATCTTTTGTTGGGGTTTCTTGAGGGTTTCCTTGACATAGGTAACAAGATTTGGCCAGACTTTGATATCCCTTTCAGCAACACCTATATCCTCCACCCACCTTGTAGCACATAATTTGAGTCCAAATACATCACTATTTGTGATGTCCTTGAAGTCGGCACGCCTGGCTGGAGAATCTGCAAAAAGATACCAGATGGCTCGCAGCAGCTTTTCAAGATTCCAGCCTGTTTTCTGGATTCCTGTGAAGAAGGCACCATGGACAATGTGCAAAGTGCAGCTACCCAGTTGAAGAATCCCTGGCAACTCAGGTTCTTTCTTCTTCCTTTGCTCAAGCAGATCACTGAGGAACTTGATGAGACAGGGACACTAAGACTGGTACCTTGATGAGACAGGGACACTTTGACTGGTACCTTGGTGAGACAGGGACACTTTGACGGGTACCTTAATGCTACAGGGCCACTAAGACTGGTACCTTTATGAGACAGGGGCACTTAGACTGGTACTTTAACGAGACAGGGACACTTAGACTGGTACCTTAATAAGACAGGGACACTTAAGACTGGTACCCTGGTGAGACAGGGACACTTAGACTGGAACCATAATGAGAAAGGGACACTCAAGACTGGTACCTTGGTGAGACGGGGACACTTAGACTGGTACCTTGATGAGACAGGGACACTTAGACTGGCACCTTGGTGAGACAGGGCCACTAAGACTGGTACTTCTGTGAGACAAGAACATTTTAGACTGGTACCTTGGTGAGACAGGGACACTAAGACTGGTACCTTGATGAGACATTGACACTTAGAATTGTACCTTGGTGAGACAGGGACACTTAGACTGGCACCTAGATGAGACAGGTACACATGGACTTCTATCTTAGTGAGACAGGGACACTTTGACTGGTACCTTGGGGAGACAGGGACACTTTGACTGGTACCTTGATGAGACAGCAACACTTAGACTGATACCTTGATGAGACAGGGACACTTTGAATGGTACCTTGGTGAAACAGGGACACTTAGACTGGTACTTTCATGAAACAGGGACACTAAGCCTGGTACCTAGGTGAGACAGGGACACTTACGACAAGTACCTTGGTGAGACAGGGACACTTAGACTGGTACTTCTGTGAGACAGAGCCACTTAGACTGGTACTTTATTGAGGCAGGAACATTTTGACTGGAACCTTAGTGAGACAGGGCCATTTTGACGGGTACCTTTGTGAGACGGGCCACAGACTGGTACCTTTGTGAGACAGGGACATTTAAGACTGGTACCTTTGTGAGACAGGAACAATAAGACTGGTACCTCTGTGAGACAGAACCACTTAGACTGGTACCTTAGTGAGACATGGACATTTTGACGTGTACCTTGGTGAGACTGGGACACTTGGACTGGTGCTAGGTGCAGCGCTGTACTTGTCAGAGTCCACTTCCATGCGGCTGTCATCATCCTCGCTGAAACTCACTGCAGGGCTTGCTACAAAGAAAAACAGTTTATCAAGTACATGAACATGTGGGCGCGAGGGTCATGGCAAAACCCCTAGTATTCTATAAGCTCACCATGTGCCGACAGTTCTATCCTGGTATCCTAATAGCTAACCATATGAACACTATGATGGTATCTTAATACCTCACCACATGCACATTGTTCTATTATGGTATCCTAATAGCTCAACCAATGCACACTGTGCTATCATGGTATCCTAATAGCTCACCCAATGCACACTGTGCCATCATGGTATCCTAATAGCTCACCCAATGCACATTGTGCTATCATGGTATCCTTATAGCTCAACCAATGCACACTTTGCTATCATGGTATCCTAATAGCTCTCCCAATTCACACTGTGCCATCATGGTATCCTAATAGCTCACCCAATGCACACTGTGCCATCATGGTATCCTAATAGCTCACCCAATGCACGCTGTGCCATCATGGTATACTAATAGCTCACCCAATTCACACTGTGCCATCGTGGTATCCTCATAGCTCACCCAATGCACACTGTGCTATCATGGTATCCTAATAGCTCACGAAATGCACACTGTGCTATCATGGTATCTTAATAGCTCACCCAATGCACACTGTGCCATCATGGTATCCTAATAGCTCACCAAATGGACACTGTGCTAGCATGGTATCCTAATAGCTCAACCAATGCACACTGTGCTATCATGGTATCCTAATAGCTCACCCAATGCACACTGTGCCATCATGGTATCCTAATAGCTCACCCAATGGAAACTGTGCCATCATGGTATCCTTATAGCTCACCCAATGGACACTGTGCTAGCATGGTATCCTAATAGCTCACCCAATGCACACTGTGCTATCATGGTATCCTAATAGCTCACCCAATGCACACTGTGCCATCATGGTATTCTAATAGCTCACACAATGCACACTGTGCTATCATGGTATCCTAATAGCTCACCCAATGCACATTGTGCTATCATGGTATCCTAATAGCTCACCCAATGCACATTGTGCTATCATGGTATCCTAATAGCTCACCCAATGCACACTGTGCTACATGGTATCATAATAGCTCAACCTGAGTACATTGAGCTAAGTTAAGTGTAAAACTACTAATCTGCATCTGTGACATAATCTTGAACATTAAAAACTGTTTACCTGATCCAGATTCTTGTTTAACATCCAGCATGGCTAAGTTTGTCTTTGGCATATTTGTTTTGAATGCTGTGACAATGTTGTCAACAAAGCCCTTGCAGTCTGCTCTGTCCACCCAGACTCGCTCACCGAGGGCATCATCAATGTACACCTGCAGCAAACACACACCATCATCAATATACACCTGCAGCAAACACACACCATCATCAATGTACTCCTGCAGCAAACACACACCATCATCAATATACACCTGCAGCAAACACACACCATCATCAATGTACACAAGCAGCAAACACACAACACCATCATCAATATACACCTCCAGCAAACACACACCATCATCAATGTACACCTGCAGCAAAAACACACCATCATCAATGTACACCTGGAGACAAATGAATTGATGCACGCACGCATAAACAGTCAACCATTGTGAATGATATATTGAGCTTACTGCAAGCAGGGTAACACATTTACAAAAGTGTACAGCAGGTGCTGGCCCTATTCAACAGCCAAGATTAACTTATGCAGGTATTATTTCACTTAAGCAAACTTGATGATTTGATAAATTTGTTAAGGAACTTAAACCAGATAAGTTCAAATATAGACAATGAAAATTGAAATGCCTCCAAAATACTTGAGTCACTGTGGACATTGAATGAGAGACTTACTTTCACAAAGTCCTCTGGCCAGTTGCTTTCTTCTACATATGCCTGCATCAAGACATTGCACACCAGCACTGACACTATCAGGTTGCCCTTAGACTTGAAATTCAGTGACATATCACGCCTCAGAAGAGTGCAAAAGGCCTGAAACCATACAATTACCTCATACATGTACATGTATACAAAAGTGTATGTCCAGAACACTTGTATTCATATCCAAGGATACCTTTTCATAACTTTTTTTTTTATATCATGATCTTTCTGTATTAAAATCTAAAATATCCAGTTTCTATGATTGTGCACCCAAATGTCATTTTCTTTTATTTTTCTTATCTTTTTTGTAAATTGATATGCCTGTATAGATATGTGTTTGTGCTTAAATATATGAAATGCTTATCAGTTTATTAAAAAGTTATTCACACAGATGTGATGTGATCCATATGAGAATATATATTTTTTTAGTTAACCAACCTTTTATTCAAAGCAAAAACGATTTTTGCTTATTATCTGAAATCGCTTTATTGCAGATTGGGAAAATGACAGAATTGAAAGGTTTGTTCAAATCCATAAAAGGAACATATAATTAGATAGAACTACCTGAAATATCTAGTTGACACATTATTATTACAGTTCCAAAATCCCTGGTTTAGTAATTTAAACATGTTCTTGTTTGTCCTTTCAAAAGCATCTTCAAAGGCTTTCCAGCTATTTATAACTCTTTGGTTGTTGTTGATGGGAATTTACCATATGGCTGAAACTTACCAATCAATGTCACTTCTGGAGTCTAGTTGTTTCCAAACCGTAAATTTGAAATTACATTGGTTCAAAATGAAACAAACTTTAGTTGCATGGTCAAAGCATTTAATAACCAAAGATTTAATTTGATATCATTTGTAATATTATTTGTTTATGAAGTAATGCTAAATTTACTGCACTTTATATCCTCCAGTGACCAATGTCCATTGTATTAAGAAAACATAATATTCGAACTTTGGTAGAAATGCAACAACAAACAATTTACCTTCAAATAATTATTAAATTCCAGTGAATTCCATAACACTGCAATAGCAATAACACTGCAATAGCAATTGCTACTTGCATGATTTACATAATTCCGGTGATGTCACACCAAATGGAGAGTACTCCATTACAGTTTTCAAGAAGCATGTTGGGTTTACACCAGTAGTATTGTTAGTTAAACCAGAAAAGATTCTAGGCATCATTAGACAAGTTATGGCTTAATTTAAAGTGTAGTCTACATTGTTTCTAATTATCATGATTGGAAGCACATACCAGTACTTAAGAACACAGTACTTATGTTAAAGAAAACAAGGGCTGTTTGTAAAACATGCATGCCCCCCATATGGGCTCTCCGTTGTAGTGACAGCCATTGTGTGAGTATGTTTTTTGTCACTGTGACCTTGACCTTTGACCTAGTGACCTGAAAATCAATAGGGGTCATCTGCGAGTCATGATCAATGTACCTATGAAGTTTCATGATCCTAGGCATAAGCGTTCTTGAGTTATCATCCGTAAACCATTTTACTATTTCGGGTCACCGTGACCTTGACCTTTGACCTAGTGACCTGAAAATCAATAGGGGTCATCTGCCAGCCATTATCAATCTACCTACGAAGTTTCATGATCCTAGGCATAAGCGTTCTTGAGTTATCATCCGGAAACCATTTTACTATTTCGGGTCACTGTTACCTTGACCTTTGACCTAGTGACCTGAAAATCAATAGGGGTCATCTGCCAGTCATGATCAATCTACCTATCAAGTTTCATGATCCTAGGCCTAAGCGTTCTTGAGTTATCATCCGGAAACCATTTTACTATTTCGGGTCACTGTGACCTTGACCTTTGACCTAGTGACCTGAAAATCAATAGGGGTCATCTGCGAGTCATGATCAATCTACCTATCAAGTTTCCTGATCCTTGGCCTAAGCATTCTTGAGTTATCATCTGGAAACCATTTTACTATTTCGGGTCACCGTGACCTTGACCTTTGACCTAGTGACCTGAAAATCAATAGGGGTCATCTGCGAGTCATGATCAATGTACCTATGAAGTTTCATGATCCTAGGCCCAAGCATTCTTGAGTTATCATCCGGAAACCACCTGGTGGACGGACCGACCGACAGACCGACCGACATGTGCAAAGCAATATACCCCCTCTTCTTCAAAGGGGGGCATAACAAAATACTCAGAGCAAATGCATGTGACGTCATCACAAATGTCTCCTTCTAAATATTAACAAAAACACCTGAATTAGGTCTCCATTGGAAATAGGGCACTGTAGCTTTTTTGTAAGTTATGTATCACAAACAAGTTTTTTGGCCTGAGTTATCTATGTCTCACCATCTGTGATGTAGCTCAGTGTGACCTCTACATATAAACAATCTGCTGACATCCTTAATTTGCTTATATTTATTTTGTATAAATATCCCTTACCTCAATCACAAGTTCCCTGTTGAAAATGTTGGGCTTAGACTTGGCGAGATGCATCAAAGTGAGGAAAACAATTGGATCTGGTTTGGAGCGGTTCTGGTGCAGGTGCTTCACTGCCCCACAAAGCAGACCCTCCAACCTCTCAATCTCATTGCTTTCATCAGCACTCCCTATTTCTGAGAGTAAGTCTGTATTTTCGACTGAAACAAGTAAAAAACATACAGTATTAATGTACCATATACAAGTAACAGTATTTGAAGCAAAAATCAACAAATGAGTTAAAGACTACCCAGGTGACCCCACTACATATGATGTACACAGACAAATCTACTGTATACTCATTTACAGTTGAAGGACACAAAGAGCCATAATGCAGCAAAAAATGGTTGCAGTTAAATTCCTATTGGAATTTCAATAATCAAACTATAATGAAGTGACAAACAATAGGGTCAAGATAGCCCTGGATAGCTCACCTGTGCAATTTGGTGTAGCCAGTTTTGGGGCATGATTGGAATAACCATTGTAATGGACCACTTACTATGATTGCACATACCAAACATCAAAACTACACATTTGCTTTTGTGATTTCAGAAAAGTGTTTAAAAGTTATTCTGCTACATTATTAAAAATATTTTGTTTCACCCCACATCCCCCGACAGGGGCACTTTCGACCACAGAGGCATATTAATCTCTTGGCTTGGTTATTTCAGAAGATTTTTAACAATTTTGCATCATATATATATATATATAACCACTGGGTTGAGACCAATTTTGACCCCAGGGACATGATTTGAACAAACTTTGTAGAGGACACTACACACCAAATCTGAAACCCCTGATCCTTGCAGGTTTGTTTACTATAAAAGTCTTCAGACATCATGTGACCACTGGGATGTGGCCAGTTTAGACCCCAAGCATAATTTCAATCATATTTTTGATGAGTACCACTATCTAAGGTCACATACCAAATATCAAATCTTTAAAGTGATATTATGGGCATTGTTCACTGTTGAATTGAGCTAAAAAGAATTAACAGGTCAAAAGAGTCAGTTAAAATATGGTTACTGATCAATTATCTGCAACTCATCTTGCTTCCAGTTGTTTATAAAAATATATATTACATTCTATATTTTACATGACTGGTGAGTCCTCTAAGCCGAAATGATCCGTAAAACAAAATAAGTGTCTTTGTGTCGTATGAACGAATCTGCACTAAAACTAAATTTATATTCACATCGTAAATCAAATTATTTCTGTCATCAGTTGTTAAAACGAAAGTACGGTTAATGTAAAACGCAGCCCAGATATCATACAGACAAAATTATTGTAAATTGTTTTGACCAACTTTGGAGAAGATATTAAAAGCCACAGCACACACAAAATATCACCCCAAAAAAATATATGAGATATAACTATTTATATTACTACTTATTGAGTTGTTACAAGACTTTGATATATTACAGACAAAATATAGACATTTCAACAGATTGTCATCTGTTCCAACCAGTTATGAGAAAAAACGTTAAACAAAAGCACTTAATGGCACATAAATATTTGATTGCTAGGAACGTTATCATGACAAACTTTGGTTAATTGAAAGTATGTCCAACAAAGAATGAAGTACACTAGTGCACATTTAAACCCATAATCAATTTCAGGGGGGCGGGGAGAAACCAGTTAGCCAGTGGGTTGTCTCTCCAGCACAAGAGTTTGCCTATGTCTACATCATCTGTGAATCATTTATAAATACAATGGAGAGATTATATCAAGCTCCTAACATAACATGTATTAAGGATGAAACGTCAATGAGGGTTCAAATGAAGCAGTTCTTATTGTTTTTCTGGTTTTTGCACTTTGTGATTTTCTATAAAACTAATTATAATAGACTGAAATAATGGGACAGTATGGGTTATTCGATGTCATTAGACATTTGGGTTGTTGTTCATGTTATCATAATCTTCAAGAACAACTTCAACTTTACACTACCATAACTAACAGTTAAATAGCTGTAATCATCTTTAGCAAGAAGCAACATAAACCTACCTGGTATATTAAAAGGTTGTATTTCAGCCAAGATATCATTACAAAAAATCTCCTGAGTAGGTTCATGATGAGTGGAATAAAAATGTTACTTGTCAAGTGTTAACACAGTTTCACTACAGCCATATTAGGAAAACTGTGCCACATATGGTGGACATGTTTTTCAGCAAATTAGAACCATTTTTGAAACCAGCAGAAACATAATTAGAACAAATATTTTTCAACCAAGTTTCATGAACATTAGAATAAAAAAGTTATTTTTATAGTGTTCACTATAACTATTTATGGAAAACTGCCCCGCCACCTGGCAGTCATGCTTTTCAACATTTTCAAACTCAGACAAGATATCATTATAGCAAATATTCTGGTGATTGGGCAAACAATCTGACTTGTAGAGTGTTAAAAAAGGCCAATTGCCATCTAAGGAAAGCCTCATGTTGGCCATGTTTTTCAAAAAAATGAAACCAGTTTTGAAATCGACCAAGATATTATTTGGACAATTTCTCTGACCAATTTTCATATATATTGTGCAATATATTTGGCCTCTTGAGTGTTGACAAGGCAAATGTAAATGAAGCACAACAGACAACATGTGATCACAAAAGCATGTTGAGCTCAGGTGACCTTCTGCATGATACTTCCTATGGTCATGAAGTTTTAAATGTGCAAAGTTTCATTTCGACAACATCTGTTAAAGATATGAAAATGAAAACTGGATTCCCTAAATTAGATAGATAACATTAGTACTGAACTACAAGTATGTTCAAGAATTGCCTTCCATTACAGCTGTATGTATGAAAACAGTGCATAGAATTTATTGAATGCTGACTGTGTTTCACTCCAGTACACACCTTCAATGGCCGACTCCTCGTATGCTGTGCTGATTGGTGGGACTGGTGAGAGTCTCCTCTCAGCCTCTCTCTCACTTGCCTTGCCGAGCGGGGTGAACGTCTGGCCGGCAGAAAGCAGCTTTGGTTTCTTGGCAACCCCTGGGCCTAGAAGACTTGACTCACGCTTTCTATCTACTGACAAAGCAGCGAGATTATCACTGAAGGAAGAGGGCTTTTTCTCAATGCCAACCGATCCTGGTTTCTGAAGGCTGCTCTCACCTTGTCGTGAAGATTTGCTTCCAAGTGCAAAAAGGTCACCAGGTGGAACAGCTATAAAGAGTTACAAAACTAAAATTTAACAAGAGCACCGCCTTGCATGTGCAGACCGCTCATCTTTTTTTCATTTTAAAGGTGAAGGGACCTTTCTCAATACTTCAATCAAAAAGGGTGATGGTTTAAAAGAGAAAAAAATGTAGAGCATTACATTGTGAGTGAAGACTAATCATCTGTTTAACTATTATTTGTTATAACAAAAGCACTGCATAACGGGTGCCAACGCTCGGCTGATGGTGCAGTTTTGAATAAATGAAAGCTTATCAGAAGAATTTTTTTTTAGAGGTCACAGTGACCTTGACCTACTGACCCAAAAATAGATGTGGCGTGTAGAACTCATCAAGGTGCAGGAAGTTTCAAAGTTGTAGGTTTAAGCACTTTGATTTTAGAGCCAATGTTAAGGTTTTAGCAAGAAGCCTACGGCGGGCGACACGACAAGCTGGCTATGACAATACCTCGGGTTTGCTCCGAAAACAGCCAAGCTAAAAATTAGCTATATTTTATGTATGTAAAGGCATACAAAAAGACACAAGCATGATATCAATATGAGTAAATATCCTCTTGTATTTCGAGAAGTTTAACATCTAAAATTGTGTTCTGTAAACAACATTTTTTTTGGCGGGGGTGGGAGGGGTGGGGGGGTGGAGAGGGGGTATAGTGTAGGAGTGTGTTAATAATTAAAAAAAAAAATTGGGGGGGAGGATTCTGGGGTGGAGTCCATTGTGGTACATGTATGTCATGTAAGTGTTGTTATGTTGTTGTATGAATCAAATCTGATCAAACATAAAGAAGTTATGACAATTTTAGCAAAATTTAATAATTTGACCTTGAGAGTCAAGGTCATTCAAAGGTCAAGGTCAAAATCAATTTGCCAGGTACAGTACCCTCATGACAGTAAGAAAGTATTTAAAGTTTGACAGTAATATCCTTGATACTTTAGAAGTAAAGTAGATCTAAACACAAAATTTAACAAAATATTCAAAGTTACTAAGCCAAAAAAGGGCCATAATTCTGTCACAATGCCAACCAGAGTTATGCAACTTGTCCTGTACAGTCCCCTTGTGATAGTTAGCGAGTGTTCCGAATCTGAAAGCAATTGCTATGATACTTTAGGAGTAAAGTGGACCAAAACACAAAACTTAACCACATTTTCAATTTTCTCAGTATAAAACGGGCCATAATTGTGTCAAAATGTCAGTCAGAGTTACATTACTTTGCCTGCACAATTCCCTTATGATAGTTAGTAAGTGTTGCAAGTATGAAAGCAATAGCTTTGATACTTAAGGAATAAAGTGGACCTAAACACAAAACTTAAGCAAATTTTCAATTTTCTAGGTATAAAAAGGGCACATAATTCTGTCAAAATGCAAGCCAGAGTTATCTAACTTTACCTGCCCAGTCCCCTCATGATAGTAAGTAAGTGTACCAAGTTTAAATGCAATAGCTTTGATACTTTATGAGAAAAGTGGACCTAAACACAAAACTTAACCGGACGCAGACGCCGACGCCAAGGTGATGACAATAGCTCATAATTAAAAAAAAAAAAAAATAGATGAGCTAAAAATGAGTTTGGTATTAATAGGTGTTAAATAAAGACCATATTTATTTAGCAATCACATTTTCATGAAAGGACAAAAACAGTCCTAATATATAATATATATTGCAATTAGGAGTTTAAGTTGTAAACAAAATACATGTAGGTGTGTTCAAACTTCAATTCCATGATTCAGGCCTTGACAAACAAATTCCAGAGCCCTGCAGGGCGGGAAGGACTGACAATCAACATGCCCGTCACTTAAATCTTTTCGCCCTGCATTTAGTTAGCCGGGATAGAGTGGGGGCAGATGTTATATAGGTTATTTTTGCTTTCTTTACGTTTTCTGTGCCTGTTTCAATTTCTAAATCCTTTCCACTTCTCGTTTTGATGACCTTTCTTTCTGTTCCCTGTCTCCACCACCTTGCAGATATTTTAAAATAGAACACTTTTCCATGCTGAGTTTTAATATTTAAGACAAATTTTTACTGAAAGACATGCTTGATCGCCAAATGATTACAGAATGGTAAATTTTGGCTAAGGCTTCTGATCACGAATTACTCTGCTAATTAATAATTATTTTTTCTGTTTATTTATAATTAAATATAAGAAGTATTATAATAAACCAGTTATGTATTTTTTTATTAAAATTGATATTTACATTATTAAAACTAAATTTTACTCTTCACGGAATGACCAATATATTTAACGTCTTTTTTCACTCTTTATCGATAAGCTAAGAGCACTGACATCTACGAAATTAGCGCAGTCAATTTCGAGAATTTTTTTTAACTGTGCCTGTGACGTCATTTACATTGTCAAAACGAAAGTGCAGTTTCTTTATGTACTAAACCTATTTCTTGTTCGTTAAAAAAATAGTTTGCAAGTTGTATCGATCTTGCAGGCGTTTTGGAACTGAATTTATATTTCTCAACTGGATAAACAGTACTCGCCCGGTCAGTCAAGTATCTAACAAACTTTACTCGCCAGACTGTCAACTTCACTCGCAAATTCGAGGGGTTGAGTGGATTTTTCAAGGCCTGATTACCAAAATTACAAGAAGTAACTTAAATAAGTCTTAATATGCTTTTTTTATTATATAAATAACATTTTTCCATCTGATAAACCACACAGGTGACCACAATAGTTAAACTAGGCGTAAGCATTCTTGAGTTATCATCCTGAAACTATTTTACTGTTTCGAGTCACTGTGACCTTGACCTTTGACCTAGTGACCTGAAAATCAACAGGGGTCATCTGCCAGTCATGATCAATGTTCCTATGAAGTTTCATGATCATAGGCGTAAGCATTCTTGAGTTATCATCCGGAAACCATTTTACTGTTTCGAGTCACTGTGACCTTGACCTTTGACCTAGTGACCTGAAAATCAATAGGGGTCATCTGCCAGTCATGATCAATGTACCTATGAAGTTTCATGATCCTAGGCGTAAGCATTCTTGAGTTATCATACGGAAACCATTTTACTGTTTCGAGTCACTGTGACCTTGACCTTTGACCTAGTGACCTGAAAATCAAAAGGGGTCATTTGCCAGTCATGATCAATGTACCTATGAAGTTTCATGATCCTAGGCATAAGCATTCTTGAGTTATTATCCGGAAACCATTTTACTATTTTGAGTCACTGTGACCTTGACCTTTGACCTAGTGACCTGAAAATCAATAGGGGTCATCTGCCAGTCATGACCAATGTACCTATGAAGTTTCATGATCCTAGGCATAAGCATTCTTGAGTTATCATCCAGAAACCATTTTACTATTTCGAGTCACTGTGACCTTGACCTTTGACCTAGTGACCTGAAAATCAATAGGGGTCATCTGCCAGTCATGATCAATGTACCTATGAAGTTTCATGATCCTAGGCCTAAGAGTTCTTGAGTTATCATCCGGAAACCATCTGGTAGACGGACCGACGGAGCGACGGACGGACAGACCGACATGTGCAAAACAATATACCCCCTCTTCTTCGAAGGACGGCATAATAATGTTAACACTACTGCAACGGTAGGCTGCACAAATATTTCATATTTATTTATTCAAATATAAAACCACAGAAACAAAGAAAATGATTCTTATAGGTTTCATTTGTTTCAAGCTTTAAAAGAAAAATTATTGAAACCATGAAGTAGAATAAACCTCATTATCTATTTTATAATACTTTATTTGAACTCATTAACCAATATCAGTATTAGTGCTGCTACAATATACTGGTATATGGGTATATATCGCAATATGAAATCCGCATATTGTATTGCGATACGATTTTAATCATACCGGTACGAAAATTCTACAAAAATTAATCCATATTTTGCCCAGAAAAGCCATACCAAATAATGATATCAAGGTAAACAAAACAAAACCGTGTTAAATTAAAGATGAAGCTTATGGAAATACGAAAAAACAAACAATTAATTACATAATAAAAATGTAAATAGATGTTTACATTATAAACATAAGTAATAATGATCAAAAACTAATTTACGTAACACTGTTATGTAAATTTGTTTTTGATCATTATTACTTATGTTACAGCATTCTGATAAGTTACACGACCGGCTTTTAAACATCCACAATTCTGTTTCCGGTTATTATTCTTCTTGTCGGCTTTTATAATAGTTCTCAAAATGGCAGACGAAACTAACCCCGAGTTTGACTTTATAGACATTTTTTGTAAAAAATGCTAGAATTGCCAATAGGATATAACTAGAACTTAAACATACAATACAAAGGTTATGTTCATGTAATTAAGTTGGTTTTGGTGATTAGCTGGCGATTTATAATTCTGGTACAAGTTAGCAATATATTGGCTGCAATATATTGCAATACGGGTTTTTGAGCTTACAATATATTGCAATACAGTTTTTTGCGTATTGTTGCAGCACTAATCAGTATT
Organism: Dreissena polymorpha; assembly: GCF_020536995.1. Classification (NCBI taxonomy): domain Eukaryota; kingdom Metazoa; phylum Mollusca; class Bivalvia; order Myida; family Dreissenidae; genus Dreissena; species Dreissena polymorpha. The sequence goes on along the minus strand of NC_068356.1, from coordinate 107,414,909 downwards.
GTTGACAGTTTCATTAGGTTGTAAAAATATATGACAATATGAAAATAACACTGTACTTGCAGAGCGCGTAATCCTCCTTCCAAACAATATTTGTTTTTGTTGAAATAACAACGGTCTGTCCTTTTTCATGTTAAATTTTATCATGATTGAGGACAGAACGTGTTAAAAAGTTCAGAAATCAAATCCAAAAGGAGATTACGTTTTTCCATTCTGTAGATTAACCTCGTTTTGAAATAAAAGGAAAACACATATCCGCATTGAAAAATATGCTTAATTTTTAAACGATCATACTTATTTTGAATTAAAAAAATATATTTTGCATCAAATTCATTCAAAAGACTTCAGAAGATTAAAAACAAATAATGCTGATTTTGATTTCAACAGGGTGTGTTTGTGCCCAACCAAGCGTGAAACAGATGCTGTTACATTAAAGATAATCTCTCACAGGATGTCACTCTCATCTGGAACAAAGGGTCAATTAGAGACCTGATAACAATCAATGACCGTTGGGCTTTTTTAAACGCAATCTGATGACTTTATATGCTTCAGTAATGTACCAGACCACATTTCTTGCTATAAACATTAGCACAGACTACAACTAGAAATGGCGCGGCAGAGGCCGAGGCGTATCCCCACGCCGCATGTTTGACCCAGGGGTGCCACATAGTTGGCAATGGGTCCATGCATAGTTGAGATTGACCCTATTGTCATAAGAAAAGTTCAGTATCAATTAGAAGTGAATCGGTGTAGAAACAAAGAAATTATAGTAAAAGACAATTTTGGGTGGGTGTGGCCTATTATGGGTGGGGCGCCCCAGGGTTGGTAAAGGGGCCATACAAAGCTGAGATTGACCACATTGTCATAAGAGATGTTCAGTATCAATTTGAAGTAAATCGGTGTAGAAATGAAGAAATTATAGTAAAAGGCAATTTTGGGTGGTAGTGGCCTATTATGGGCGGGGCGCCCCAGGTTTGGTAATGGGGCCATACATAGTTGAGATTGACCGTATTGTCATAAGGGAAGTTCAGTATCAATTAGAAGTGAATCGGTGTAGAAATGAAAAAAATATAGTAAAAGACAATTTTGTGTGGGTGTGGCCTATTATGGGCAGGGCGCCCCAGGGTTGGTAATGGGGCCTTACATAGTTGAGATTGACCATATTGTCATAAGAGATGTTCAGTATCAATTTGAAGTAAATCGGTGTAGAAATGAAAAAATTATAGTAAAAGGCAATTTTGGGTGGGCGTGGCTTATGTGGGCGGGGCGCCCCAGGGTTGGTAATGGCGCCATGCATAGTTGAGATTGACCGTATTGTCATAAAAGAGGTTCAGTATCATTTTGAAGTGAATCAATGTAGAAATGAAGAAATTATAGTAAAAGGCAATTTTGGGTGGGCGTCGCCGATGTGGGCGGGATGCCCTAGGGTTGGTAATGGGGCCATGCATAGCTGAGATTGACCGTATTGTCATAAGAGAGGTTCAGTATCAATTTGAAGTGAATCGGTGTAGAAATGAAGAAATTATAGTAAAAGGCAATTTTGGGTGGGCGTGGCCTATGTGGGCGGGATGCCCTAGGGTTGGTAATGAGGCCATGCATAGTTGAGATTGACCTTATTGTCATAAGAGAGGCTCAGTATCAATTTGAAGTAAATCGGTGCAGAAATTAAGAAGTTAATGTAAAATTACATACAAAAATGAGTGAAAAACTCTGACCCGGCCCCGCCCCAACCCCCATAACTTTTGACCCAGGGGTCAGATAAAAATTCCGTCACTGTCACCGTCGCACATAGGCTCATAGCAACCATGTATGTAAGTTCAAGGTTCTTGTGCTAATAGTGTAAGAGGAGCAGGTGGCCAGGACGGACGGACAGACGCACATCAATACAATATCCCCACTTTTTCTCCGAAAAACGTGGGGATAATTATAGTGTCAGTAAAAAAAATTGCCAATCTGAAAAAATTGTCGCCACTTTTAAAAATTGCGACAATGATTATCGGGAGAAAAAATCCCTGATGATCTAAATAACACTTCCACTTAAAGGATCAATACCAAGACCTCCAGGCCGCTAAGTTGACCACTATATCCACTACGCTGCAACCACCAAACTATATTTGAATTCTAGAGGCTAATTAAGCACACAATTATCAAATATTAGATATAAAGATGAAGCAGATGTAAAATGCTTCAGCCAGCAAAAAATAAGATTTAATTGTTTGGATACATTATTGTACACAATAATGTCCAAATTTATGTTACATTACATGGTTATCAAATAATCTTTTGCCTGTAAATTAGGTAGCACCTATTATCATATTAGTTATAAACGTTGTTAGATGTGTATGAAATAAAATTGAGATATAATAATCATTAGACACTTCTTTCTAGAAAAAAGGTATCAACAACAAAACTTGGGTAGCAAGCGTTGTAATTAGGGGGCTATAACTAATAAAGGGATTAGTATTGGTTACTTTTGGCCATATAGAGCTTAAATTGCATTGTTTTTTTACACTGAAATAACATGTTATAAAGCACAAGTTTTAGATCACTGAGGTCAGTTACCCTCGATTGGTCATTGTTGGCCTGGGTAGTACTTAAATATAACCTGGGTACTTAAGTATACTTAAATGTACACCGGGTAGGGTAAATATACTTACAAGTCCCCGGGAATTATAATGCTAAATTGGTCATTGCCGGCTATATTTTTTAAAATTAATTATGATCATATTTATTTCAATATTCTGTAAAATGGCCTCTATATTATTGAAACTCAGACTCAACAGCATGATGAGAAAGTGTTATTTTCAACGAGAATTTGGTTTTGTATTCCGTAGGGTGTTTTATGACATCGGATTTGGGGCGGAAATAATGCTTGGGTACAGTCTAAATTGGCCGGCTACTTGTTAGTTAATTTTCTGTACCTGGGGTACATTTAAGTATACTGAAGAGTACCCCAGGCAGGGCTTTTTTTGGCCAGATTTTATAGCCGAAATTCGGCTATATTCCCAATCTGAAAAAGTTTACTTTTTCCCCAAAGTTTGCTTAAAAATTCCCAATTGGGAAAACAACGCTAATGACATTGGATGTTTTGCCTTTAAACTAAGCATAGTCCGATCAGGTTTTGTACGGGTTTAAGACTTTACTCAATTTGGATAACGTTGGCATTATTCGTGTGCACGATATTCTCCGTGTTATTCAGGCGCTTATTATATTTGTGATGAAATTCAAGCGTTTTGTGATTAGGCTGCATGGAAAACAAATATGTCGCACAATTCGAAATATTACGTGAAAAAGATTCCTAAGCAAAACCCTGGCAGCAAAACAAAAACTGTTGATTTTGTTAAGCAAGCGTCATTAAATAAACAAAAATCGTCAAGAAGCACAAGTCTTCCAATTGAAACTCCTTCCATTGTTAATGATAGTGATTTAATTACAAGTGACTCTTTTGCATCTTCCTTGTTGATTTTTGAAATCTAAGTGCTGACTGATATTCAACATGTTGAAAGCATTAGTTCCTCAGAAGAAGATGAGGCGCCTCCTGATAAAATGGTGCCTGATGTGACTGAAGACTTTTAGTGAGCTTATTACGTGGAAAACTGTTGATCATGGTGGTGTTTGTGATTAAAGTCAAGATGCTGAACTCATTAATGTAGTTTTAAATCCCAACTTGATGCTGAACTCATTAATGTAGTTTTAAATCCCAACTTATTTTCCCAATTTCTTGAAAATGCCGATAAAATTCCTAATTTCAAAGCCATGGGCTATCTTCCCAAAAAGCTGAAAAAAAGCCCTGCTGAAAAGGCTGAAAAAAAGCCCTGCCGGGTACATATAAGTACTAGGGTACAACTTGCATGTACCCAGGGTACTCTTAAGTATACTTACATGTACCCCGGGTATGGTAAATATACTTAATTGTACCTGGTCGATATTAGACTGTGCCTGAGTTGTTTTCCCGCCCAAAATTCGATGTAGTAAAACGCGCTACTGATTATGTTATAAAACTTCTCTTTTAAAAAAACTGCATCAACATGCTTTTTGAGTATGCGTTTTGATACAATAGAAACCATTTTACAGAAAATTGACATAAATGTGAATATAATTAATTTCAAAAAATGCAGACAACTACCGATTTAGCGTTTCATTTCCCCAGATACCTTTTATTATATTTACCGTACCCTGGATATGTAAGAATACTTAAGAGTACCCGTGATACATGTAAGTAGTACCCGAGACGACAATGACCAATCGAGCGTCAGTTACGTGTTAATAAGATTAACAACCGGTGATTTATCCGGATACTATACGGTTTGTAAAAATTCGAATTTTAGGAGAATTACCAACCCTTGCCCTTCACGGGTTTCTTGCCCAAAATAGATTTCGACCGTTCCATTGTGAAAATAAAAGCTTGGATAAGTACAATAAATTCGTACTACAACTTTAGTGGAAATTATTGTTTAGATCAAAAGTTTGCAGGAAAAGACACTTTTCGATAGTCTACAAGGATTACGGTGGTCGTAAAATGGTGTACTACGGAATCCGGATAGTGCCATCTATAATCTACCACCTCTTTCAACAAGGGCGACACTAGACACACGAGCGATAAACGTTTGTTTCATATTGCTTAACAGGGTTCCAGATATTATACACGGTGATAGGGCGAATACCACAACTTTTCCGCTCACCGTCGAAATTTTATAATTCTGACAAGAGCACCGTATCCTTCTGTCAAAAACATGGCCGCAAACTTTTTGGCGAGTCCAGAAATGAAAGAATAAAACGAGAAAAGATGTTAAGTTGGTAAAAAAAGATATTCCATCTAACGAAGTATATGTTTTACATCTAATTGCCGTTAACCGCATCAAAATTGAGTCATTATTAACTTCAAAATAGTGAAAACAATTTGAGCATGTCGTGAAAGAAGTGAATTTCATGACGCGAAAAATCGATTTTTTTTCCAGATTTTTAACATTTTAAATGCAAGATTTTTTTTTTGTTAAACGGTATTTTATGGTAGAAGAATCAATTTACAACACATTATGACATGCTTTATTGAATATAACAGTGATTTTTACATTGACACGTGTTATCAAGTATGCACCGCTCAACACTGATATTATAGAAATATGAACACCGCTGAACTACAGTATGTCCGTAAAAGCACCGCATCTTTATGATTTTTTGGCACCGCTTTATTCTGATATTTTTTCTTTCAGAAGGAAGAGACGTAAACAAGTGTTCAAACGGTTTCAAAGCAATATTACAATGTACTTTGAAAATATCTGGTTTTCAATTGTTTTTTAAATACTTTACAGAAATAACTATATATGATTCGAACCCTTTACATCTCGTTAAAACGGACCGCGCTGTAATGTCTTATCTATGGAGACATGCACTCACAAGCTTCTATAGACAGTCTCAAAAAAGTTTTGTTTATAATTGTAACCCCTTTGTTTCTGATATAAGTAGTCGAGAGCATCTTTGGTATATATCTTTGGTTTTGACCACAAACACCAAAATCATATTTCAGTAAATTTAACCAATGCAACATCACTTTGTACACTATACATAACTAAATTTATTATTGCCTTCGGTTAATTTTACATTTGCTTATACCTTTCCATAATCGTAGCTGGAGATCATTTTACGGATTATGAATCTGAAATAAATAAAAAATAATTGTCAATTATGATTGTATTTTACCACAACAATATAGATCTAGATAAATTGAAACATGAGACTTAAACATGCGCCCTCCAAGTACTTGAAAGCAAGACAATCGATCCTGGTGAACCGGTTTTGGTGCAAGCATGCCATCATTTTCAAGATCAATTTTGGGACATGTAAGTTTGATAAATGGAAGATTATCGTAAATAAATTCAGCTCACGATGGCTCGTTTTAGCTTAAAGGGGCCTTTTCACAGATTTTGGCATTTTTTAACTTATTCATTAAATGCTTTATATTGATAAATGTAAACATCGGATCGTAAAAGCTCCAGTAAAAAATCAAGAATAATATTTTAAAAAGGAAAAGAACATTGCCCGGAGCAGGTTTCGAACCAGTGACCACTGGAGTCCAGCCAGAGTCCTGAAGTAAAAACGCTTTAGCCTACTGAGCTATTCCGCCGAGTATACATTCTAGACGTATTTTATACCTTATATAAGCAATCTTCGTAGTTTCACAAAATTTAACGACAAAAACAGAACTCTCCAAATTATTCAATCGTTTCGCGTTGCAACGCTTTATAATTTTTATGTTTTAAAATCGTCAAAAGATGCATATAATGGCTATATTAGACCATGGTAAATATTCAGTATTACTGTTTCCTCACAAATATCATAACTAAAACGAAAATGTGCGAATCTGAAACAACTTTTTTCAATTTTGTCAATTTACCAAAGCGTGAAAAGATCCCTTTAACATTTGACACCATGTGCAGAAGTTAGCGGTGCCACGAATTTCAGTGAAACGGAATATAAATAAGGCGTTTGTAATCAGTGTTGCGCGGTGCATCGATATTTATGTAAAAGATGCATGTTTCACCAAAAATATTAGGCCTTTAACAGATATTAAAACAAACAGGTTCATATGGCATGTTCTTTTTATATATACAATGATTTAAGTCTGTCACATCAGGTCTGACACATCGACAATCATCTGATTATTACATTTTTCTCACAAGTACAAATGGTGTCGAGCGCGACACGACTTTTTGTAAACACTATTTCAAACTCATGCTAAATATTTCATGACTGGTAATTTTTAAATAAACCACATATTGGTTCAGAAATTCGATGGAGTGTTTCGCAAGTGGCAATCGTTTTGCAGTGTCTCATAATAAAACATGTGTCATCCACTTACCTGATATTGCTTCGTCCGCCGTGTTGTTTTTTTTTTCGTCAGAAGGATACGGTGCTCTTGTCAGAAGTATAAAATTTTGACGGTGAGCGGAATAGTTGTGGTAATCGCCTTATCACCGTGTAATATAAATGTCTATTATATAATTATATTAAGATCAAGTGAACTATTGTAATGAACTTGAAAATATCAAGAACAGATACAAAAATGCAGTACTGTGGATCGGTGGCGACCTGAATCTCCCAGATATTAAATGGGCCACAAATTCCGTAGAAGTAAATCAAAACACTGCCGGAATTAATAATTTATTCCTGGACATAGCCGAATCCTGTGATCTACTACAAATGGTCACACATCCAACTAGAAAGGAGAAAACCCTGGATCTTTTCATCACATTAACAGACCCTCATTGATCACAATCTGCAAGTTCTATCCCAGGAATTGGAGACCACGACATAGTGCTCATTGTGTCGAGCGCTTCTGCCAAACGAACCAAACCAATTAGCCGCCGCATCCACCTGTGGAAAAGGGCCGACACAACCTCTTTCAAAACTAGCTGCATGGACTTTCAACAACAATTCCTGCAGAAATTTACTGTTCATAGTAATGTTGATGAAATGTGGGAATACATTAAAAATAAGTTAATTAAAATTGTGGACACCTTTGTTCCTTCGAAAATGACCAGTCAAAGATTTAGGCAGCCATGGATCAATAGAGAGGTGAAGCAACTAAGTCGCAGGAAAAAGAGAGCATTCGCAAAAGCAAGAAAATCTAATAAACCTAAGGATATAAGAGGATATGAACAGCTAAAAAGAGCCGCGAAAAACTGCCCACAATGACTATATGATGAACATAATCAGTCCAAACTCAACTTCAAACCCAAAACGCTTCTGGGGATTCAATGAGTAAAAGAACAGACAACAGTGGGGTATCAACTTTAAAAGACAAGACTGGCATCCAACACTCAGATAGCGCAACTAAGGCCAACCTACTGAACGACCAGTTCTCTTCTGTCTTCACTAAAGACGAGGACACAACAACCATCCCCTCTATCGGTCCTAGCCCCCATCCACCAGTAGACTGAATAACCGTCACACAAGAAGTCGTACGAAGACTATTGGCCAATATAGAACCACACAAAGCAGCTGGCCCCAACAAATTACCAGCAAGGCTGTTGAAGGAAGTAGCCACTGAACTGGCGCCCTTATACACTTCATTCTTTCAGGCCTCCCTGGACCAACGGCTTATACCATCTGACTGGAAATCTGCCAATGTGGTTCCTATATACAAAAAAGGGGATCAAAGCAAACCAGAGAACTATCGCCCAGTATCCCTAACATCAATCACTTGTAAGACCCTAGAACATATAATAAGTAGCTCAATTCTCAAACATCTTGACCCAAACTGTATTCTCACGGATGCACAGCATGGTTTTCGCAAAATGAGATCCTGTGAAACCCAATTGATCATCACTATCAAGGACCTAGCCAAATCAATTAACTGTAACAGCCAGACTGATGTCATACTACTGGACTTCTCTAAAGCTTTCGATAAAGTGCCACACCATCGTCTACTTCACAAAATAAAATATTATGGGGTTCGATACAATATCCACATTTGGATCCTAAGCTTCCTAGAGGGGCGCATACAGCAAGTGATCCTGGACGGAAGTGAATCGACTCAATCGCCAGTGAACTCCGGAGTCCCCCAGGGGAGTGTACTCGGTCCTCTGCTCTTTTTGCTCTATATTAATGACCTTCCTGAATACATTTCTCACAACTCAACTGCTAGACTTTTTGCTGACGACTGCATACTGTACCGGTACATCAAATCTGAAGAGGACGCCTCAGCCCTTCAAAAAGACCTAGAAGGCTTACAAAGATGGGGAAAAGATTGGCTCATGGAATTCAAGCCCCCAGAAATGCCAAGTTATCCATATAACTAAGAAGCGGAATGTCATCACAAGACCATATAACATTCATGGACACACACTAGAGGAAGTTGATTCAGCTAAATATCTTGGAATAAACATCCATAAATCTCTGAGCTGGAACCAACACATAAATGAAGTCACCAAAAAGGCGAATAACACCCGATCATTTATGCAACGCAACCTTCACCATTGCCAACACAAGACCAAGGCACTCTGCTACACCCTGGTAAGGCCACTCATTGAGTACACAGCAATCATATGGGACCCGTTCACTGACACCAATATTCGAAAACTGGAGATGGTTCAGCGTAGATCAGCAAGAATGGTCTACAATGACTATAGAAGAACCACCAGTGTAACACCAATGCTACACCAGCTCCAGTGGCCGACCCTCCAATAACGCCGAGCCCAGATGAAGGTAGCAATGATGTACCGCATCGTCCACAATCTAGTGGATGTCCCGACCACATACCTCATACCCATAAGTTCTGCACGAGGCAATGGGACTTGCTACCTGGTCCCCTTTGCTAGGACCGAGAGCTACCAAAAATCGTTCTTCCCTGATACCATCCGGATTTGGAACAGACTCTCCCAAACCATTGTAAGCTGCTCAACAGGGAACAGCTTCAAGGAGGAAGTCCAGTCCATCTCCCTTAAGTAACTGATAGTATGGGCGTTTTTTACCTGCACTGTAAATAGTATTTTTTCATATTCTCTTGTTTCGTTGAGCATTTTTAAGTCTCGCTGTAAAAGCTATCTCACACCGCCATGCGCCTGTACGAGGATACGCCAGATGGTGTCCGTACAATAAGGAAGAAGAAAAAGAAAGTTCACACTGTTACTTTTGTGCATGTCAAATATGATTTAAACAAAAGCACGTAATGCACGTTGAACCGTAGAATCGAACAACTAATAACTAAACATTGGGAGCTCAGTCTTACATTCAAATCGTTATTCCAAGCGATTTTCCTATCATCAAATATACGTTTATATAAAATATTTATGTAATATTAAATATTTATTTATGGTCAGATTAAAGTATAATAAGCGAATAGCTTGCTATATCAATCATATACATTTTAATTGCTAATCAGAAATAAACATTATTATAAAATAATATTATATCAAAAGATATATATACGACATAATGCACATGCTTGATGACGTGAAAATATCCACTTTTTGTCTCCCCTGATTTTTTTGAAAACCTGACAGTGGACAGGCGATATTATTACAGCGATATTTGAACAGTACAAATATCGTGCGTCGCCGCGACTGTCAAGAAAAATATCGAGTATCGCTTCGTGTGTCTTGTGTCGCGGTCTGAAATTAGACCGCGATACACGAGATTCGGATAATATGGGCGATATTTGAAAAATAAAATATCGTGCGTCGCCGCGACTGTCAAGAAAAATATCGTGTATCGCTTCGTGTGTCTAGTGTCGCCCTTTGAACGCGACACTAGACACGCGAAGCGATACTTTATATTTTTCTTGACAGTCGCGGAGACACACGATATTTTTCTTGACAGTCGCGGCGATACTTGATATTTTTCTTGACAGTCGCGGCGACGCACGATATATTTAACACGATCTATCGCCTGGCACTATCCGGATTCCGTAGTGTACGGCCTAGGGCTATGACAACAAAAGTAAATCATTAATGTTCACTTTGGCATTCAATACGTATAAGGCGTGAACTAATATTTCATCAATTCTTATTAACGTATTAACACTATTTATATCAAAGACACCTGCACAATAACAATGAAAAACTCGTGTGGTTCGAACGTTGGTCGTAAAGGGTTTTTGATCGTGTGATAGTAAATGGGGTCGCCTAGTAAATGGTTGAAGAGACTGGAAATCTCAATCATACAATATACCTCAAAGGTCGGTCGAACATTACCACAAAAGGTTACATTGTTAACTAATAAAACTCGATATCGTATGTTTTTGTATCATGCAGCTTATTAGATCATTCCGCGACTGCAGCTGCAAAATGTGAAGATCGTAAGTGTGTCCCTATACATATACATACAACTTATAAACTTATACCTCAGTAACAAATAGAGACCGATCGCCGTCCGATCAGCGAACGACGTATTTCGGGCTAATCGGGCTGGTGCCCGATCGATGATCGCACGGAGACCGGGTCATTTTGAAGCATCGGGCGGCGTCCGGAATAATTTTAAGTCTCACTTAAAATTTTACCCGGCGTCGGACCCGGGAAGGAATCGAATTGAGATCGTAAAAAGATCGGACGATCAACGCACGGTTATCGCCAGGCGATCGCCCGACATACGATTCATCGTACGTGTATCGGCAAAAATCAAGGTATTTCCCATGGACAAATACATCGGCCAGCGATCGTCTGATTGCCGGAGGGCTTCTGCACGATGACTGACGGACACCGGACGGAGCTCGTACTGAGACCGAAAGATTCCGGTTAATGCACGTGGACAGATCGCGTGGGTAGATTCAGCGCCAAACACCTCCATTTTTAAATCAAGATGCCAAAGAGAAAGGTCGCAGCACGGCCTTATATTGAAAATGTATTAGATCTATGTATTGATTCGATTATATCTTTAAAATAAATTGAAGAGTGTATTTATTAGGATAGGTTAATAACCGACATGATTTTAAAACTGGTTATGTTTTAATTACAATATCCGTTTTATTTTATTTTTCTGGAATGTTTCTAATGATAAACTCGCATTTTAAGGTTTTCGTCATTAAATACTATTTAATGTTTTCAGCATACAAGTACGATTCGAAGAGTTCGATCAGAAATAACTTTTGCACTATTCTAAAACTGCAAACTAGTAAGTTTCTGGTTTTCGTGCTATATCGTATCTAGAGTAATTTACTAAATATTTTGAATAAAATATTGACAGCTGTTTTTTAAACGTTTTAGCTTGAGATCCTTAATATGATCATGAATGTCATCGCTTACTATGACGTCTAGAACTTTAGATATGCGGAATCGAACGCATGTAGATCCAAATGGTTTTACAGCGTTTTAGAATAAATAACAGACCATTATTCTAACGCATCATCATTTAATACTAGTATACACCTGTAAAACGCACATAGTTCCCAAATTCAAGCACAAGTTCAACATTCTATAACCAGTCTGTCGATGGCATGCATCTACCATGGCACACTTTCCGCATCGCTCGCAAATTATGGATTGAGATATGCCCGCTGCTCAATCGCCGCAGCTGTTGACCTCGGAACTCGGCATTCTTAACCTCCACTTCTTGCATGACGGCATTGTTTCTAGAAGCCCCCGGAATCAGTTGATGGTCATCATCCTCTTGGTCAACATCAACGTTTTGAAGGTTTTGATACCTCATCCTCATCAGGTTGTGGAGCAAGAGCCGGCACTGTGTGTCCGGAACAACGCCCAATGTACCATGTACCCAGTAAGTAGCGAAACCTTTTTGCGAGTATGCCAAAGACGTTTTCGACGACCCTGTGCGCTATATTTTGATATTCGTTAGTTATATATACGTTCGTCCACATTGAAAAACCGATAGGCGTAGGGTTTCATCATGTATGTGCGAAGAGGCAACGCGTCGTCACCTACAAAGAGGTAGGTCATGTTCAGATTGTCATAAGGCAAAGAATCCAGCTCTGAAAAACCTACTATATTGCGTTCATGGGCCTGTGGCAGCTGGCAATCGTTAAAGATACAGCAGTCTGTGTTGGAGCCAGGTGAACCAACATACGCCTACAAGAACTTGAACTAAGCGTCTGTCACTGTCGACAACACGATCGAAAAGAAGTCCTTATAATTGTAAAAAAGGATCCATTGTTTTTCGGCTTCCTGATGGTCACATGCTTCCCGTCGATTGCTCCAAAGCAGTGTGGATAGTTCCGCCGTTCTCTGAACACCGCTCCCACGTCACGCCATTCTTCAGTGGTTGACGGTGTCCTGAAGATTTCGTCCTCGAATTCTTCCACGATTGCACGACACACAGAAGGCACATTGTTCTTGAAACAACTCTGGCTTGAGACGCAAATAAGCCTCAAAATCGGCAAGGTTCTCGAGATGCAGTTCATGCAAAAGGGTCTCGTTTTGCCCGTAGAGGGATCGTCTCTGAATCCAAGGCTTGACCGACCATCATATTTTACGTCGCTGTGGTTCTTCAAACTACTCAACTATTACCATAGAAGCAACTACAATGTTGATGCGGTATTTGGCTATTGCTTGCCTCTCCCTCAGCCTCGTGACTCGCTGATCTCTGTTCATGACCATTAAACAGCCTGCATAATTTTTATTATATATAAATAATTTCTTATGAACACTTGCTTTCGCACAACTTTTTCTGTTTTGATTTGTCTTGTTTATGTTAAAATATAGCGTCATGGTCGTGATACAGTGCAGTAATACACATGTTGTCGAACCAATCTGCTTGCTAAAAATTACAGTTAATTATTAAATATTGAATAAAGGGTAATTACGCTCGATTGGCCATTGTCGGCTCATGTACTACTTAAATATACCCGGGAAATCTGACGGTTAATTGTTCGTTGGTCATTGTCGGCTATTTTTCAAATTACTTGTTTTATTATGTATGTCAATATTTTGTAAAATGGCCTTTATATTATCGAAACTCCTGCTCAAAAAATGTTAAAGCAGGTTTAAAGAGATTTTTTTTGTATTTCGTATTTCGTATCGCGTTTTGCGACATCGGATTTTGTACGGGGATAAATTCGAGTACAGTCTTAATTGGAGGTGAACGTTTTTACATATTTTCAGTACCCGGGGCACATTTAAGTATGCTTAAGAGTACCTGGGGTACATTTAAGTAGTACCCAAGCCGACAATGACAAATCGAGCTTCAATTACTGTACGTACCTGGTATACGATTTTGAGAACAACTCATCCGCTTCAATGCGAAATGTGGCTGTGAATTTATCTAAAATGGAGTTAAAAGTCAACTGGCTCGAATTAACAATACTTCTAACAATTTCATTGAAAATGGGAAGTTTCGAAATAATTCTGAACAAAATTCATCTCTACGCCAAATGTCCCATTTATATTTAGCATCAGTGAATGTCTCGTAACTAGATAAACAATTATTACAAAATGATGAAAAGTATAACGGAGCATCATCACTCCATATCGTTAAATGTGCCAACAGTAAAATTTTATAACAATGGAAAGTTACTTTCATGGCTCAATAAGTAATCAATGGCAGATGAACCATTCCTTGAAAAGAATGTATGTTTACAACTATCACTTATTCTAACATTGACAATGCGTAAAGTGGTTGATTTACATAAGTTGAGCAATTTATTCCCGTGATTATTATGCATTGTATCAATAGAGGCCCTAACAGAGGAGCGATCTTGTATATAGTCAAATCGTCAAGTACTGTGTTTATTCAGTCATATACAATAAAATCACATTTATTACTGGATCTGCTATTAAGCTCTTCTGTAACAAAGACACTACCGCGTTAATGGTAATCTTCCTCCAATACACAACTTCCACATATATACACAGCACTAGCAGTATTTGATAAAAATAATTCTTCAGTATTTACCAAATAGTAGTGTCGAAATAGTGTTGAAAATTTCTAAAATAATCAAAAGATTGATAGCCATTGATTTTAATGTTATTCGAAGCATTGGTCCATGATTCAAACAAAAACATATATCAGAAGAACCTAACACAATTACAAACACAGCACCATATTTTTTTACATTCGCTAAGTCCATGTACATTCCATGATAACATGGATATCTCACTGCCATTGTGTCCCTACGTTTGCACCGCGCTTCCGTGAAATGTGGAGGGTATCGTATATCAGGTATGCCCGCTTACTCTGCCGCCTTGTCTCTTTCGTCTTTGGCACTAGCTAATGCCGTTTTTCGATGGCGTCCTGTGGACATTGCTTAATAAAAGCACTAAAGGCACTAAAATTGTTCACTACTACATAATCTTAGACGCAACTCATTTTTCAAAATAAGGTTATAGCTTTTTGTGTTTGAAATAAACACAACCTATTGACATTTATAAAAAGTGTGTCTTAGCGCACAGGTCGAGATGTGTGTGCACTAATTGTAATCCTAGTTATGTTATAGAGATAACTCAGACGAAATAAATACACCGTGTCTTTTTTCACAGGTGGTTAGCGTGTGACTATGATATTAATTAGTGAAAACATCATTTTGAATGATAAATTATCATATTATAACGAAAAATCAATTTTTCTGGAAAAAAAAAATCACTATCAAATATATATATTACAAGGTATCCAACTCGAAATCATCCGAAAACGAGGTGCATCGTTTTGAACAGCCATTACTTCGTCAATTTTAAAGCGATTTTCATGAACCCGGTCTTATTCAACGTCACAATAACGTAGTGACGTCACCATCTATGTATAGAATGAGTTGCGCCGCGTGGATGTACGCCCCGTCCACATTGTACTCGAGACGCGCCACACGCTCATCTACCTTTCCTGAATCGGTCTTCTAGAGCAACCCATAGTTAATTTATGTCATTCTCTCCAAGTTACATATTTACTTATAGTACCGATACACTGCACTCTCGTTTGACGCCCCTTTCTCTCCGTTAACTTTTTTTTTAATCAGAGTTTATTTACAGGTCCTACCGGCCTCTTCACAAGGTCTTTGAGGTCCGACCTGTATCATTCTCTCCGTTAACACGGGTAAAGACGGGATTTATACTTTCAAACCGATTTGCTACCGAGGTAAAATATAGTCCGTTACATAAATCCAGCTGTGAATTATACTGTCTCAAATAATTATTACAATACATGTATTAATGAATGATTTGTTTTATATACGATAATTATAATAAGAAAATAAATAATTAATTACACTGTTTATTTGATAACTGCTCGTATGGATTTGTGCATATGAATCGTTCTTTTCTCACGCGGTCACCGACAAGGTAACACGTGTCTCATGTTCAGTTAAAAAATTTGTGCTGATTTCTTTTAGAACTTTTTGAGTGTTTGAAGCGATGCAGTGAATAAAATAAGCTACAACTTTAACAATAAGCACGCAGTGTTGAGGCCCGTTTTGGTTTGCTATGATTTTTTTCAACTTGCCTTGTAGATCATTATTTGGAAAAGTAATAAGGCGGCTGTCCTTTTTATGCGTTTTTAATTTCTGCTATGCGCACATTCATAAATATCCGGTTTTTACACAGTCTTGCTCGGCGTTTAATTGGCCCCATATAAATGTTCTACCAGAGCCTTTGATAATTATTGATATGGCGGCTCTGGGAGTAGCTAGGTTGGCGCCAAGGAAAAAAAAATACTAGCCAAATTTCAGCACTACGATTAGCAACAACAAACCAATTTTTTATTTTAATGAAATGGTATAGTGTTATATATTTTTGGAAAGGTCTCGTCAATACAAGTTCAGATCTGTTTATTTTTTTGAAATCCGGCTATGTATAAAGGAGTTATGGCTTTTTTAATTTTTTGAAAATCCGGAATTATCTGCCCTTTTTCCGCTGAATATATATATATTTATTTTTTTTAGGATATAGGGTTGTAATATATCTCTGGAAAGATCTCAATGAGACGAACACAGAACTGCTTTCATTTCTGAATTTAGACAATATATGAAGGAGTGACAGCTCTTTTAATGTTTTTGAAAATATGAAATGCGTCCATTTTCTAGAATAATTTTTTTAATGCGAAATAGGGTTCTAATAAATCATAAGAAAAATCTCATTGAGACAAATAAAGATATATATATTTTGTATAGATATTTAAATATGCATGATGGAGTTATAGAACAGAAAGATTATACACCCCCCCCCCCCCCCCCCCCTCCTCTTATGGGATACCGAAGGGGTCGAAACTTTTTTGTCTGATGCAGCAGAACTTAAAGTTTTGACCCCTTCGTAAACAATAAGAACTTAAGCACAGTGAACAAACGAGTATAATTTTAATAATAGCATGGCATGGTGCACATTGAATTGTTAAGCATTGCAATACAGTGTGCAGTAAATCGAAAAATATCGAAAGCATGTGCTTTTATTTGCAAGACTTGGTATCGTGATTTCGTTTATCCACTGTATGAAGTGAAAACAGTAACTGTCAAGCTTACCTTTGGTGGCTGGAATGTATCAATCTGCTGTTAATTCATGTCCTCGGTCACGATTTCCAAGTCTTTTGCGCGGTAATGTTCTGCTAAATTATCGGAGTATATAGCGTGGTCGTTGTCATATTTGATATTGAACCACCGCGGGAAGCCCGGCACCTGAAAAAGTTATGTTTCAATTTTAGACATATGCATTTGAACAAACAAATATAATTATGTTTAGTCAAAATTATCCTTTAAATATTAAATTATTATAAAGAGTTAAAGGTACCTGTGATATTACATTTCCTAGTGACCAAAACTCATTTCCCCTATCATCTAAAAACTTTTGCTTCACCCGCTTTCCAACCAACAGTGAACCATTTGCATCCCCCCCTGGCCCAGGTTTTTGAATGTCAAAGGCCCCTCTTACTAACTTATAAACGTTTGCCCTTAATTCCTCCACACTTAGATTTACCCTTTTCCCATCAATAACTTTGCTGAAAGCAAACACGTCGGGATCTGCTTTCTGCTTAAAAACATTCTTTCTAAAACGTAACTGGGCCTTCAGGGCTTCTTCCTTTTCTTTTATACTTTTTATCAAATTTAATTCTGAATCAATTTGCTCTACACTCTGATAAAGTCCAAAGAACTGCATATCTGCAGTTTCCATTTCGAGTTTTTCAATTCATTTCTGTTCCTGCCTTGTCTTAATTTCAAACTGAATTCTTTGATTTTCTAATCTTTTATTTCTAATGGCAGTCTCCCTGTTCTTGAATTTTTCACGTTCATTTTTTACTTCCTTTCTACTTTCTACGATAAGTCTGTCTATTTCAGCTGGGGATTTACTTTGAAGCCATTTATCAGTCTTATTCAATGAAAATGTAATCTGAGATTCGAGTGCTAACGATGATATATTTGGCTTTTGAGCTAACAAATAATCTACATAAGCAAAAACTCTTTCTGGATATTTGTTATGCTTGTCAGCGCTTTTTGTTACACCAACATCCACATTTTCATGTAAACCCCCCGGCAAGTGGTCACCAAATTCATGCTGGACAAGTTTAGAAAGTGCGGGTAACATAACACTTAATATTGTACAAACATGATCGTCAATGTTTTCATTCGGCTCTATCAATTTCTCAAACACTTTGTCTTTTTTCACACTGACATCTGCATAAAGTTGAGCCTGACCAGACAAAAGTGTTTCTATGTTTTCAACTGTGTTGTCAAGAAAAAGTTTCAACTCTAGATATCGCTTAGCCATATCATTAATGGAAATGTCCTTACTCTCGATGACATGCCAAAGGGGGGTTGTTATCAATTTTGACACAAGGCCTAATGCCTTTAATCCAGCAATAAAAAAGTCTTGTTGAAGGTCTGCTAGAACAGACTGCAGGAGACCATTCAAATTGGGAGTGTTACGGAGAAACTCGATCATTTTGTTTTTAAAAAAGAAAACATGGCCAGCATTTACAAAAAGGATATTAAAGCGATTGCCTCTCAACGGTTGCAGTGGCAAGGATAGATATCCATTGTCAGTTAAGAATGACTTTATAAATGTCACAAAGTTGCCATGGCAGCCATTTTTTTGGTCTCCACGACGTGCAAATGCTTTACAAGCAGTGAAAAGTACTCTTACAGTGCCTGACTGACCGTTGCGTAGAAATGATTTGTTTTCTATTGGAATATCTCCCTGAAAATGAGCATTTTCAACTTCATATATTGTCTTCTGTGCAGTTTCTGCCATATGCACAAGGGAATGTAGACCACAGAAAAAGTTATTCATGTGACTTATGGCCATTTTAGACTCTTCATTGAGTGTTTCAAATTTATCTATTACTTCAGGCAATATTTCATTGCGGTAGTCTTTTAATATTTCATTAAACTTCTTTTCCGTTGAAGCTCTATCACTCATTGTGTTTTTAATATTTACTAGTATTTCTTTTCCAGCATTATCATTAGCAGATGCAGTATTAATGTCACTGATGATTTCTTTAAATGTGTCAAGCGTATCTAGCGATGACTTTGTTGCCATGTCCCTCATACCTAAGAGGAGATAATTGCCCTCTTCATCTCTACTAGCAAAAGATCCCCACTTCTGTCCGTATTTACTAGCTTCATCAGTGTGTAATGTAGTGTTTTTATGGTCAGATGTTTCACTAATATGTTTTTTTGCAAGATACCCTCTTTCTAGAGACCAGTTTTTAATAGTACTTTTGCTGGGCAATTTATTAGGTTTCTTATTCACTAATTTTAACACACATTCAATAACACTACTAACATGTTCAGTTGACACATGGTTATTCATTAACGTGTATACACATGCATGCAGGTCAGTTATAAACTCTTTTTTGTCTTCATTGTACAACATTATAGTATCATTTTCAAGTTCTCGTAAATTTTCTAACTCATTTGTTAAATGGTCTATAGTTTCATTAAAGTTTCTAAGTTCATTTTTATACTCAGTATTCTGTTCAGTCAGTCTTCCTACTTGTTCATTTAAATCTTGATTTTCTCTCATGATAATATCTATGTTCTCTTTCTGTCCAAAGTCTTCCTCTAACTTCCTATATTTCTCCCTCCAATAATTTTCACGGGTAGCTGTCCTCTTCAAGTCACGGTTTTTATTTTCAATCTTATGAGTAGCACTTTCTAAACTTTTGTCTAACTCAATCATTTCATTTCTTACATTCTTATTGTCTTCCATGTCTATAAGGGTATCATGTAATTCTAATGATAACCGCTCTGCCACATTTTTGTAAGCCATAGCAATCAATTGCGGATTATCATGTTGCATATTAAATGGCTGCTGAGAATTTGATTGCATTGAACCACTTTCTTCAGATGATGATTTTGGAACGGGAAAAGTGTATGTAGTCTTATGAAAATCATCCAAATTGTTAGCACCTTTTACTCTGTGTTTATCTTTAATTAGCCTACAATTTTTTTTTATAAGACGATCCACTTGTACAAAGATAACTTTTCTTTCAATCTTTGTTTGACACAAACTCATAAGTTGGTCTACCGCCTTGTTTATTCCAATTTCTTCAACTTTTTGAATAACACTCAAATTATTTGTGATTTCCATGTGAGCCATAATGATTAATGATGCTGAATATATCTGAAATTGCAAGAAAAAATATATTTGTATATGCATACTTACATAAATACTGGCTGGCCCTCGCTTCGCTTTCCCCCGACAAATTTAAATTGAAACCAAGGTGTACAATTATGATCTGGAACAAAAAATAAAGAAAACAAAACTAAAACTAACAAAAAATAAAATAAATTAGAATAAAAATAAAAAAATAAAATAAAGAAAGAGAAAAAAGTTAGTCAAATATATCCGCCTGTGTATCAATATCCTCAGATACACAGCCGTCGGACATGATGTCAATATCATACTCGAGTTCAGCGTCTGGAGGCAGTGTCTCGTCCGATTCGCACTCTGATGCTATGGTCCTGGTCGAACCAGACACTGACCCAAACACTGACTCGTCCGATCTGGTATCATCACTGGCTGATCCACCATATTCAGAGAGCATATACATATCGTACCAATGTGGATCTTGAGCCTGGGGCACTGATTCAAGGGCCCACCCAGACTCTGAATCAGGTTCAGGCATCAAGGATGAAAATAAATCAGCATCAAATGAAATCTGCAACGGAATATCTGTAAGGAAACGAAATAAAAGACCCAAACAAGCATCATGAAAAATCAAAGAAGGTGTGGGAAATAAATGAAAATGATAATTGTAACCAAAATATGACAAATAAGGTTCAGGATAATAAAACTCAGGATCATAATTGCGTAAATAAACATAAAGTAAACTGTCGGGGGTCACTACAGTTCTTGCCATTATGCCAAAATATTTCTCGAACTTGTGTGCAAGTTTAAGTCTGAAGTAAAGTTTGATATGCATGCTGTCATTTCTGGTATACAGTACATGATTGTCATACAACATATAAAATCCCATATAGATATAACATTTATATATTACTCATCAACTGGACATAAGTGAATTAATCCATCACAAAAATTAAATTCATGATCATATTCATCATTTCATGCAAAACATTTATAGTTTATACATGTACTGTATACCAGAAATGACAGCTTGAATATCAAACTATATCTTGCACAAGTTCGTCATAACTGCATAAGAACACACTTTGATTGAAAAATGTATTTTAAGTTACCCATTTTATCCCATTTAATTCAAAAACATCAGAAACTGTAGCAAGACCAATCGTTGTTTGTTTACATCCGAAAATAGAACGTCCGAATTTATCCGAAGTTCATGCAGAAGTCGACTTCCGGTTTTTCGCTCCAATTCACTAGTTTTTTTTAATGCCTATGCGCGGGCATGCGACAAGGTAATATGGCGCGATATTTTGAAATCTAAACTTAGAAATAATCAAAGTTTGCATATGAGCATGAAGCACCCGCGTGCTTGCTACAGTTTCTGAATAAATTGATGTTTTTTGCACACCGACAACTTGTTTTGGGTTAAAAAGCAGGGAAGGTTAGCGGGTGATAAACAAAAAATTACAAGGGGGTCAAACAATCGATTCACTTAGACGCCATTAACTTCCAGACACCCAGAATGCATCTTTTCTCGTCGAAAATTAGGTTAAAACGAGAGTTGGCAATGTCAACAATATGGCGGACGCAGCATGCGGAAGTAGAATTATTCAATATTCAAGACACGTTTTCAATCGATTTCCTCAAGTTGCGCTATCAAAAATGGCATTGATCGGTAAAATAATGCTTAATTGTTATTATAATATGAGAAACTGAATTGTTTACCAGCGTTTAGCTGTAAAACGTCACTAAAAACAGTGACCTATTTTACCATTGAGCAGAATAGGCCAATCAAAAATGCCGAGCCTCGTTGTCGTTGCTACTACGATAACTACCCACATTATAACCTTATTTGCTCAATGAACGACATAATCATTATCATGAATCTATAGGTATCAACAATGACTGTATTAAATTATCAATGAAGTCACATTTAAATAAATTATTTGTTTCCTGAAATCAAATAATTTCATGTTTTTTTTATTTTTCATTTATATCTATTTTCATGCACTGGCATAAACGGTATACAATGTTAGAACTTTCAGATATGCCCCGGTCTTTGATCAGGGTGGGTCTTGCGTAACTCCTATTCGCCACCCCCCCCCCCCCCCTTCTCCCAATAAATTTTGCCGTAGTCTGGTGCTTCTTGATTCTTGAAAAATACATTTACTGCAACATAGACAATCCCAGAAATCGATACCTCCCCGGATTACCCGCCCCTCAATACTCTAGCGCGAAAATGAGCTTTCTTTGATTTATAGCGTGACATGAATGTTACGACTCTGGTTGACTTTCAATACGGGGATGGCTTCAGCGTACAGGTATGTCAATACTATATAAACTGTACGCCAGGGGTTTTTTTTACTAAGAAAGTGACGCCGATATTCGACGTCTTCCCCTACCAGATTTTTTCCCCTCAAAATACAATTTCCCCACCCAAAATATCATTTTTCACCAAAATATAATATTTTCTCTCAAAGAAATGTTTATTTTTCCTTTGGGCATTCGACAATTATCCAATTTGCACCATGTACAACGATCTTTCTCTCTCTCTCCAGATGAACACAAAAATCTGGGAAGCCCAGTTATTCTAAATATAGCTCTTAAATAACGTTTTGTAAACTGGGCAACTAATCGTAATAACCATGTGACTATTTAACTGGATACCGGTCTTGCACGAGAAGGGTGTTTCGTCAATAAATTACCAGAAACCAGTCGAATTTTCATCCGGGCTATGTGCAAGCCAAGATATAAACGTGAAAACAGAAAAAAATGTCTCACAAGTGGCGTTCTTACACAAACAAAATAAAACATTCGGAATTGGAAGATACTGAACGCATCGAGGCATTTTTTAAGAATCATCGAAAACCGTTATAACCCATCAGGATTCTGAGGTAATCAACATCGAACATTGTGAAAGTGAAAGTAGATAATCGGCAGCTGCTGCTCCTTTCCCTTCCAATACTGTAGCAGATCAAGATCGTCAACCCATTCATCATGAAATTGAAATCACAAAATTGACATCGTCCCCCGGCCCCAGTACAGAAATATAGTTAAAAACATTTCCCATAATTAGATCTACACCTGCAACTTAATTAAGGACTTTGACTTTAATACAGGTTAAATGTGTTTAAGAACAAAAAGGACGGAGACAAGCTTCTTTTGATGAGTTATAGACATTGAAATGAACAGTTTTTTATTTTTTCCCCTAATATGTCTCTTTCGCACTCTTTTTTCCCCTTTCACCCAGCGTCCAGCGTCTTCCCCTTTCTCTAAAAAAAACCCCTGCTGTACGCTGAAGTTTCTTGAGCTAATTCTTCATATGCACCCCTTGGCCCTTCATAAACACAATCGCAGTTCTGCGCCAGTGTTTTTTTTTCAGTTTTGGGGGAAAGGGGTCGGGTCCCCTGAATGGGGGGAAAATTTAATGCTTTGCAAGGAACAGTACAAAATCAAGTTTTAACACTATAATTCACTAGAGCTGCAATGATTCGATCTGATTCATCGAAAATCGATTCGAAATGCTTCATTTCGATTACAATACCAAACCTACCAAATTCGAGTCTTTAACATATATACATATATATTCATAGATGCGTAAAGCGCCAGGGCTCGCGCTAGGGGGCGACGTGAGTGACTAAGTCGCTTTCTTACGCCAAACGTCGACTAAAATTTAAGAAATTGTAGATAAAAAGCAACTTCCAGTCTCCCTCTTATCGGAATTTGTTTACATCCGGTTTTCTCGATGTCAAGGTCTGACTCAATTTTCCAATACACACTGTCGCAGCCCGGAGCGTGTCGCAATTGAGCGACAGGTTATTTGAGGTAAACCCTGCCCCGATTCTCCCAACCTCCGAACTTATCTTATCGGCGATCGATATTGGTCAAGTCAGCATTCAAGTCACATGGTAGCTGCCCAATCAACATGGAGTTTGCTCACACATAATATTGGGTCATTCATGGAAATACACAGTTGATATTGCCGTCTGCCAACACTACATGTAGAGCGGCCAATGGCAAACGTCGTATTTAAAGATAAACAAATAAAAAGGAGCCTAACAATAAAAATTTTTATTTCTAAGTTGATCACTTTACATTTCTACCGACTATCGATCTGAATTAACAAAAGGATGATGATTAAATAATTAGATCTATGTCGATGATGTTACAACTAACTGCCGATTATCGTTTGAAATTAAAAGGTGATAAATTAGTTGTTTTTTACCCACAAACTATGCTATTGTAAAGCAATATGTCAATTAAATTGTATATTAATTACGTATTTGCTAGGTTTGCGATTTTCAATTTTTTTTTCTAACGATATGCACAATTTGTTTTATGTGCGTAACGCGTACAATTGACAGGACTGTCGTTTTCGGATACATTATTTTTTGTCGATTATAATTTAATTTCTAAGTTCTTTAAAGAAGAAATAGAATGAAAAATACAGATGGGGTATGCAGACTGTGTGGTTTATCATATTTCGAATTGTATTCACATGAAATTGCAATTTGAAAGACTATAAAACATAACAAATAATTATTAAGAAAGCATATGCTAAATGTCATATTTCAAACATAAATATTTATCTGGTCTGACAGTTTTATTAAGCTTATGTTATCTACTGCTTCATTAACATATTATTTTTGAAATACTTAAGTCTGTATAATATGATATTTACATCAAAATGGATTGAATATAGAGCTAGTAAAGTTTTAGTTATTTATCTGTCGTGTCTATTATTACTTGGTTAATTAGAACTGCTGGAAAAATTAAGATAGACAAAAGAAATAAAATTATGTGTACTACAGTGGCATACTTCAATAATGTGGTACACATATGTGTGTTGAAACGCCCTACATGCAAACCCTTGTGTCTGAGTCTCTCCACTTCTCCCTAGAGTCTCCTCACTTCTCCCTAAATCAGTGTCCAGGGAGAAGTCACTTCTCCCTAAAATTTGAGCCCAGCGTGAGCCCTGAGCGCGCTGTATTCTGACTATTGATACAGGAAGGTGTAGGTTTTATCTTTACCTGTAATTACGACGCGCGCGATTGGTTGCTTATTACTTTAGTCATCGGTCTACTTTACAGGGTTTTTTTTGGCCCGATTTTATAGCCGAAATTCGGCTATGTTCCCAATCCCAAAAAGTATACTTTTTTCCCAAAATGTGGCAAAAAAATCCCATTTTTCCAAAAAAAAAAAATATATTTTTTTTTAGAAAGAAGTCTTATCCGTATTTTATCTCAATTTCAATTCAATTACATCTAACAAAGTATTATATGATTTTGTTCTTTTAATTTGAATGATTATAAAGAGTTATATCAAATTTAGTATTTCCCTAATCAGTGGACTTTTCATGTGGAAAAAAAGGCTAATGAATTTATTGTCCCAATTTCATGAAAATGCCGATAAAATTCCCAATTCCAAAGCCATGGGCTATCTTCCCAAAAAAGTGGGAAAAAACCCTGACTTTCGGAAAAAGCGTCGAAATGGCTGAACAAGTTGTTGCCGACAAATAGAAATTATCAGATGCGCCTAAGAAGCTAAAATCAAAAGTGTGGCAGTATTTTGGGTTTCGAGATGGTAGCCCTACCAATAAAGCAAAGTGTAAACTGTGCTTCACGGATGTGGCGTACGCTAAGTCCGGCTCAACCACTAATCTAATTTAATGCAATATGTCAAACACAAACATAACGTTGATTTAGCAAGACAAAGAGGTCGCACAAGTGCAACTACTCAAGTCGCCAGCCAGAAAAGTAGTTCTATTTCTGTTGGAGTTTTGTTAAGTTTATTATGCACCCCTTCGAAGAAGAGGGGATATATTGCTTTGCTCATGTCGGTCGGTCTGTCCACCAGGTGGTTGTCAGACGATAACTCAAGAACGCTTACAGGGTTTTTTTTTACTAAGAAAGTGACGCCGATATTCGGCGTCTTCCCCTACCAGAATTTTTCCCCTAAAAATACCATTTCCCCTCCAAAAATATAATTTTTCACCAAAATATAATATTTTACCCTCAAAGAAATGTTTTTTTCTTTTGGGAAGTCGACACTTATCCGACATATAGCTCTTAAATTACGTCATGGAAACCAGGCAACTAATCGTATTAATCATGTGACTATTTTACTGGATTCCTGTCTTGCGCGAGAAGGATGTTTCGTCAATTAATTACCGGAAACCAGTCGAATTTTCATCCGGGTTATGTGAAAGCCAAGATATAAACGTTAAAAAAGAAAAAAGTCTCACAATTGGCGTTCATACACGAACAAAATAAAACGTTCGGACTCGGAAAATATTAATTGAGTTGACACATTTTTTAAGAATGAATCATCAAAAACGGTTGAAACCCAGCAGGATTCGGAGGTACATGTAATCAACATCGATTAATACTGTCGGATTATTGTGAAAGTGAAAGTAGACAATCGGCAGCTGCCGCACCTTTCCCTTCCAATACTGTAGCTGATCTAGATCGTCAACCCATTCATCATGAAATTGAAATCATAATATTGACATCGTTCCCCGGCCCCAGTTGAAAACATTTCCCATTATTAGATCTACACCTGCAACTTTATTTAGGACTTTGACTTTAATATCATACTTGTTCATGTGTTTAAGAACAAAAGGCCAGAGACATGCCTCTTTTTCTTAATAAAAACCCTGAAGTCTGTAGGTGAGTTATTGACATTGAAATGAACAGTTTTTATTTTTTCCCCAAATATGTCTCTTTCGTGCTCGATTTTCCCCTCTTACCCAGCGTCCAGCGTCTTCCCCTCTTTCTAAAAAAACCCCCTGGCTTAGGCCTAGGATCATGAAACTTCATAGGTACATTGATCATGACTGGCAGATGACCCATATTGATTTTGAGGTCACTAGGTCAAAGGTCACAGGTGAAGGTCACAGTTACTGGAAATAGGCATTTTAAGGATTTAGCATGGTTCAAACAAGGGAAACAACTACCGTTTATGCATGGTTTTTTTGTTACAGCATTTGCATCCCTTGTAATATATTTAAATTTTACCAAATGTAAGGCTAACTGCATTTTTGTAATGCATTGTATCAATAACCACCACCACCACCGTTGTTCACAGTGACAAAAAACGTATTCACACAATGGCTGCTACTACAACTAATAGCCCATATAGGGGGGCATGCATGTTTTACAAACAGCCCTTGTTGAAATCACATTTGAACAGAAATGTTACTTTTGAGGCATAACAGTGAATATATGATAAAACTAGGTTTGTAGATGAATCGAATCAAAAAAATTGGTATTGATGTGTCTGAAATCGAAATCGAATCGAGCTGTTGGTGAATCGTTGCAGCTCTATAATTCACCATACAGAGAGAGAAAAACATTATTCCAACTCTTTTTTTTCATCAACATATTATGTTCAAAGTTCAACATTTCTGGGCTTTTCTGCGAATTTGTCTATTATTCTGGTGACCTCCTCGTCACCAAGTCTCTCCGTGTGCAGACATAGTCTTATCAGGGACTCAAGTGTAGCTTCCCCAAGCCTGTTTCTGTGTGGTGTGCAAAGCAGGTTGAGCAAACTAAACAGTCTTTCAATACTGCAATTAAAAAAGACTGACTAAGTTGTGCTTGTTGAAACAGAATATCAATTATTTTTTTAAGTTTGAACAGATTTTTTGTAATTTTTTTTCGATAGCTTTTGCTGTTGTGCGACATGGTGAAATACGTACAGTTTGAGGTAGATTTCGTAAAGATAAAGTCGTGATAGTGAACTACGTACGGTTTGCGGTAAAGGAGTAAATGCTAAAAGAAAGTAACCAAGCGGATGCGGCAGTTCAGGAAAATTATAGTAAATATCGTAACGAAAGACATATTTAAATGAGGTATTGATTAAAATTGAATAACACTTACGAGCGGGGAATTTTTCTAATAATTGGGGGAAAAATATATACTATAGAGATGGGGGAATGGGGTCGAATAACGCCAAATATTTCATTAAAAAAAACACTGTGTGCACAGATTTCGTGCACATCACTTCAGCGATTTTCCTTGTCCAATTGGGAAAAGTACCCGTACCGGTCCGATTGGGAAAAATTGAGTCGTGAAAACCTCAAAATTGGGAAAAATCGAGTCGTGAAATCCTGAAATTGGGAAAATCGCGTCGTGAAGTTTGGGTCTTATTGAATACATCATACAGTTCATACTTAATTGAACATACCCATTTAAATAATCATTTGCAGGCATGCCTTAATGACCATTAAGTTATAAAGTTTATATAAATAACAAAATATTATAAAGAACACACCAAATCAATTACTAGTTGTTTTAATCTCTTTTAAAGCAATGTCTCTCTCTTTCATTTTTGTGAAAATTTCAACAATCTTTGATGTTTGATCATCACTCAGTTGCTTGCATCCCTCCCTGCACAGCATCATTATTTCTGTCAATGTGTCCTGTGATAGATGGTTCCGATTGGTTTTTTGGCATAATATTTGCTATTATGACTCATTTCAAACTGCGATAAGGTTACAAACCGACGTAAAACAGTACGCTGGCTGCCTGGCAAAAGAACCGGAAACAGTAACAACTCTATTGATTGAATGCGCTGAATAATAAAACCCGAAATTAATCGAGCGCGTGGTTACACACAACTATACGATTTTCTTTGTTCGCTCGCCGAAAGTTGGTTTTTTACGAAACTTTCTATCGTTTTGAGAAAAAATTCGGACGCTGATTGGGATTTTTCCAGATGCCGATTGGGAATTTGGGAATTTTCGCTTGATTGGGAAAGTACCGTTTTGGGAATTTGGGAATTTTCGTTCGATTGGGAAAGTACCGTTTACCGGTACTTTATAAAGAAGGAGGAAAATCGCTGCACTTAACAGATGTGGTTCCTTAACAATTTAGAAAAGCGATAAATTAACTTCTAAAACACATTAAATTTACCTGAATGGCAGTCTATGGATGTTATCCTTTACATGCAACCTAAAAACACCTCTATGTTTCAACACACTATTTTTGCTGACAGTTTTATTTTGAAATTTTGAAGAGTGTAAATATTCGACATCGTTATCAACTTTGTTATCGATTAGGGTTGCATAAAATATCTTGATGTGCAAAAGATTGGTGTACTGCGACATAACCAAAAGCTACACTTATTGTTGGCAAAATTACGACAGTTTCCCGATATGGTAGAAAGAATTACAAAGTAAATAAAAAGCAATAACTTGCTTTAATGGTACCATTTGCATGAGTATGTGCTTTAGGTAAACGTTTAAGTTTTTGCATTACCTGTGTTCCTTAGGCTAAAAAAAACAACATGTTTTTGAAGATATTAGCTGATCAAAGGAGTTTTAAGTCTGTTGTTTTGGTTTAGATTATAGTTCCT
Organism: Dreissena polymorpha; assembly: GCF_020536995.1. Classification (NCBI taxonomy): domain Eukaryota; kingdom Metazoa; phylum Mollusca; class Bivalvia; order Myida; family Dreissenidae; genus Dreissena; species Dreissena polymorpha. The sequence goes on along the minus strand of NC_068356.1, from coordinate 107,385,603 downwards.
TTTTCATTTTTTTAAAGGTAATTATTTGATCTAGCACACGACGCTTTTGCGCTAAGCAAATTCTTCTCTAATTTTGAATTACAGTTTTCTCTGTCAGGCGTAATCTGAATTTTATCTTTAAGTGCTGGATCGTTCTAAGATTTTTCTTGATAACTTTCAAACACTTGGTGATTACCCTTGACAAACAGCTGTTCTTAGGTAGACTGGATTGTCATACAGATACATTTCCCAAAATCTAGGTACTAATTTGGATGTTTGTATTTTCAGTAATTCAATATGCCTTGCGGTGTCCCACAAATTTATCACCGAACCTATGCCACTCCTAGACGTCCTTTTGAAAAGGAACGTCTTGATCAGGAACTTAAGCTAATTGGAGAGTATGGGTTAAGAAACAAGCGTGAAGTGTGGAGAGTGAAGTATACTCTAGCAAAAATCCGCAAGTCTGCGAGAGAGCTGCTGACTTTGGACGAGAAGGAACCAAAGAGGTTGTTTGAAGGCAAGTATATCTATACCACGCTGACAAAGTTTTTTGGGGCAGTGTTGGTGGATATTAACTCTATCCCCAGACCCATTCCCAAAATGGTGGAATAATCCCAGGGCTTGACACTAACTTTTTATGCCCCCCTTCGAAGAAGAGGGGGTATATTGCTTTGCACATGGTTGGTCGGTCCACCAGGTGGTTTCCGGATGATAACTCAAGAACGCTTGGGCCTAGGATCATGAAACTTCATAGGTAGATTGATCATGACTCTCAGATGACCCCTATTGATTTTGAGGTCACTATTTCCTTATAACACATTTAAGTCTTTTAACACATTTAAGAAATTTAAGATATGTACCAGTAGCACCTTTTCATCACATATTTATCGTCGCTATATCATCATCATCCCTGTGATAGCTTTTCTAACAAAACACAATATAAATGCATGGAACATCTAGTATATCTATTACTGTTTATCCGAATACTATACATGTCCTAAATATGTACACTTAAGAATGCCTTACCTGTAGTAGTTTTACTTTAATAATCCAAATTTTTCTTGTTATCTGGTTTAACAATCCTTATCAAATGTTTGTCAAATCCAGTAAATGCTTTCTCCATTATTGAATCACCATTACTTGCAATTTGAATCGCCAGCTTTTAGATCTAATGGAACGTGGGTTGAATGTTACATCCGCCATTTACAATGTCGAAGGTCATGACGTAGCAATTTAATTCTATTGGATAATTTATATCTTATCGAGGAAATGTGTTTTCTAAATGTTTATGTACTTGTTAGTATAAAAAATGAACTGTGATTCCAGTTTATGTAAGATGGGTGTTACTCGTAATTATCGCTGGATTAACAAACTGACAAAACTCGCTGGACTTACTAGTGGATCATCGTAATTAATAGACCTTTGTTTTTTCTTCAATTACTTTTGCCGACTTTCTTTAACCGTGCCTTCTCCAAAGTCTGCAAAAAAAACATGCAATTATCAATCAATCATCACGTAATCACTGCTGCTAATTACCCAGTTAGTGCGCAAGCACTATTTAGATGGTGACATGTGTATTGGAAGAGATGAGATAGGATAAACAACGCCAGGGGTATTTCCGCGATTATAGACAGAGTTTCCAATACTGAAACATTAATTTCAATTATGAGCACAGCAGGATTTATTACCATGGAACTCGAGATGTTAACTGACTGACGCACGGGTCAAAATTTTGAGGAATCAAAATGACACACGGCAGAAAAAAGGTTGTGTCAAAAACGAGTCATTTTTAATTTACTCGAGTCAAAACGCAGGATTCTGCGTCTATTGAAATCCCTGCGCCCTGCCCATTTTGTTCCTCTCTCGATCCGAACGCTTTGAATTTTATGTTAATTATCTATCACAGCAAAGTCCAGAGACATTCAGGGAGACATTTGTGAATTGCAAATAGATTTTTTTATCCGACAACAGGTTTTTGTCATCCGGGCATCTAGAAAAATTGGAAGTTCCAATATGTTGCTATATTTATCCCGGTCTCGAGTAGTCTCATAAAATAATTATGAAATTCTCGGTTTATTATGAACATATAAAGTTGTTTTATTGATGAAAACTGCTTTCCACCAGTATTTCAAAATAAGCTGGCCAAGATTTTTCACTGGTCCAACGGATCAACCAAATTTCTAGTTTCACTGGTCCTCCCTATTTTTTACTGACCCCGGGTCAACGGACCACCGTTAGTGTCGAGCCCTGAATCCGCTGCTGAAGAGGCCACATTTATCACTAAATTTTAACAAAACTTTGTCAGAATAGTTATCTTGAAAATATCTAGCCAGGATTCGATTCTGGGTTACGATTGTCCAAAACTAGGTTAGATAACCAGCTAGTATTACCTTGTAATGACTGTCAATGCCAAACGTGTCACTCGTTGGTAGCTCTAACAATTTATTTCTGGCGACTTTAGATCAATTTTATTAAATTGTGTATACCAATTTAGGTATGGTGTTACATACATTATTTGATATTGAAAACCTTGTGAAGGTATGTCTCAAGTTTTTTCCAATTTTGTCCCCTGCAAGACCTAATAGGCATCTGCAGGAACCAAAGTGTTAATGTCTTTATCTTGATAAATCTTAGTCACGATGTTTATCTCGAAAATATTGAGGCAGAGTTCGAATAAGAGTCATCTGCCTCCATAAAATATGTCACAATTTCAAATCTTATAAAAAACATTCTTATCTCTGAAGAGATTTATGCCTAGTTCTTGATGTAACGTCACAATTTTTATCTGGTAATACCTTGGTCAAGTTTGCATTTGGGTCATGTTTTCAAAAGCTAGGTTTTCCTTTAAACTAAGGTAAGAGCTTCTGGATCATCATGGCCATCTTGTTGCTGTCCTTTTTTCAATTGGAAAAAGCGATTGGAGTATACAGTACAGCCAAAGCGGAACAAATGTATTTCGCGATCCGCGGCGGCAAGGCGAAACGAGTCGATGCCGCGTCAGTCGTTGAAGCCGCGTCAATATGCGGCGGCAAGTCTCATTGCGCAGCAAAACTTCGCATCTGTCAGCCGAGGCATGCAGCGATCCGCAACATGATGCCGAGTCGATGCGCATCATGAAATAAAAAATCTTTTTAAAAATATAAGTTACATGTAGTTAACAAATTTTGAAAGAACAATTATAATAATAATTAAAATCATAATAAATTTATTGTGCGCGGATTGTATTAGCATATACATGTAAGCATAGTTAATGTGTCTGGCCAATTAAGTTTGCTTCCCGCCCGAAGTGTATGTATTTCACACATAAACAAGGTCACGTAATTATGTTTTTGCACATACAAGTGGTTAAGGCTCCAGCATATGGTGGATTTATAAATTAATGGCATGTTGATTTTGCTTTAATATTTAAGCTGAAAAAATTAGCAGTTTGAAGCCACATCAATAATCAAGATGGTGACTACGTATTTGTTGTTTTGTTTATTATCAGCTTATAACTATTGTTTGAATATGCGTATATAAACACGTTTTATTTTGTTCATATTATACAGTTAATATCGCTACTAATTACCCTATAATCCCGTATATTCCAGTTTTAAAGCAAATGCTGGTAAATATTTACGATACACAAACATTCTCGATAGTTCCTCAAGTATCAAATACATTTTGGCATTTGTTACTATTTATAGAGATGATGAAATAATGTCTAATCGGGGCGTTTTTTTTTCCACTGAACACGCGATTTACGCCTGACGTGATGTTCATGTATTTATACAACACAAAATACACCCAAACTTTCCTAACGACGTTCTACATGTCTGCGTAATTTTTGCGCGCTTTTTATGAAACAAAGGATATTTTAGCACTGTTTATTTGACGCTAGAATTTGCCAAAGGTCGCGTTAGCATTAAAATTCGGAAGTGTGTTTCAGATTACAAATTTAATAATGATAATCGAAGGAAACATTAACAGTTGCGCGTAATTAATTCTACGCTACACATGTACATGTAGGTGGATATCTTTTCACTCGATCCACCGCGTACGTATGCTGCGGATTTACTCCGCGAAAGTACGCGAGGTTAATGCAGACTCGTCGTCGTTGCGCGGATCGATGCCGAGTGCCACGGCGATACGCCGCGTGAACACACGCTTCGGCCGCCGCGTACTCATAATCTGGCCGTGGCGTAGCCGCGGAATATGTTTGTGCCGCGTTGGCTGTACTGTATGTGTGCACTTTATGTCTTCACACAGCATAGGTTAAAATACATATTGTACAGAAGACGTGAAAAAAATGTGTTTTATTGTTGTATTAAAGTCTCAATTGATTGACAATAAGAGACTTAAAAAAATTGATATAACAAAAGGCTCAATCTGTAAGGTATTCAACAATCTTGATCAATCTTGTACATGACTTGAATTCCATTAGAATTAGTTTTAGTCAGCAGTTAAAGAATTTATTAGTAAAATTGTTGAATGTCATTACAAATCTGTAAAAACTAAAAAATTGCTGTATCCTTACTAGTAAGAGCTTAAAACTGATTACGCAACTGATTTAATATATTTGTTTAATTAGCATGCGTGTATTTTGTGTTGTCTTCAAAGTGGAGCATTTGATATGTTTTAAGTGCAATTTCACTTTCACTCTGGGCAATGTAAATGATTATATTCCAGGGCCCTCGATTTGCACTTTTTACCGCCAAATTTTTGCAGCTTCCCCCATGAACAAAGTATATTTTTTTCCACTATTTTGAGGGAAAAAACTCCCCCTAAAAAAAACAACAAAAAGCAAACAAATGCAAAACCCGTAACGCTGAAAAGATATTGTTAGTGTTTTCTAGCCTAATCGATCCGGATGTAGAAGGGAAATATTACGTTTGGCGCACCTGCATGTAGTATATACACCGTTTTCGGATAATAAAATGTCACACAATGCCGGTATCTAAAAAAGCTTACGAAAAATACGATTTCTTCCTACAAAAAAATAGATTTTGTTATTAAACAAACTGCATTAGAATAGATGGTATTAATAAAAACCAAACAGTCACACACAGGCATCGGCGACCGCATCATCAAATGACAAGTCAATGGAATTGAAGATGAACATGAGTCTGTGCAAAATCATGAAACAGACTTATTTTATTCACGCTACAGTTATGTTCTTATCCAACAGTTCATATTGTTAAAAAACGTATTCACCGACTAGTTAAGAGATGAGAGAAGAAAATGTGTCTTTTCAATAATTATTTGAGCACTGAATCTGATAATGGTAACTTGCCATAAATAAAGGACCATGTATGTGTGAAAAATTGGAGAGAAATACTGCTGGAACAACAGAAGTTTCACCTCTTTAGTATACTGACATTCACTTTATAATGCATCATTACAGTATAGTCTAATATGAGTGTCAAATATACTTCATTATGACAAAGCAATGAATATATTGCAAACATGTACAACAAAATGAAGTAATGAGAGACTAAGAAAAAAATCCCCATTAAGTGTAATTGGTGCGAAAATTCCCGCTCATGAGGGATGAGGGTGGCTTCCCCTGGGGGCGAGAGAGGGCCCTGAATTCAAAGCTATTCACTAATAATTTTATTCTGGTTGTTAGGTAATGCACTGCTTCGTCGTTTGGTTCGCATTGGTGTTCTGGACGAGAGCAAGATGAAGCTCGATTTTGTGCTTGGCTTGAGGGTTGAAGACTTCTTGGAGCGTCGTCTGCAGACTCAGGTGTTCAAACTGGGTCTGGCGAAGAGTATCCATCATGCCCGTGTGCTGATCAGGCAGCGTCACATCAGGTACAGTACTCTGTAGGCCACTGGAATTCTTGTTCCAAGTCTACAGATCTGCTTCTGGCAACTTGAGAAATCAAACTTCTCAACTCTTGTTTCAACTCTGAAAGCCGAAGATGGCAGACAAGCTATGCACAGTTTAGCCACTTGAACATGCACTGCATGTTTAACGCTTGACAAGTCACAAAGACCTCTAAAATGGTATGTACTGCAAGAATACGAGGTTTGAGCATAAAGCAAGTTGAGCTATATCCTTATCAGTAATTGTGCTTTTTCTGGCTCACCTGAGCACAGTGTACTCATAGTGAGCTTTTGGGATCACCTATTGTCCATCGTGCATCATCCGTCATCAACATTTTGCCTTGTTTGCCGAAACTGGGTCAAATGAGGTCAAAAAGTAGGTCACGCGGTCAAATTAAAGAATAAGCTGCCAGGGGTCTAGCTAGGTTCAAAATTTAGGGAGAAGTCACTTCTCCCAAAGGCCAAAATAGGGAGAAGTGGCAACTTTTCGGGGAGAAATGGTACTTTTGCATCCAGTGGTCAAGCTTAGCTCAAAATTTCGGGAGCTGTCACTTCTGTACAGTTGCGTCATAGGTCTTCATTTTACATGTATTTTGCGGCAAATTAAAGGAGAAGTATTTCCGTTCAGCTTTCAATCAACTCTTTACTTGTCTTATACCCCTCATTAAATTTGCCAATTATCATTAATCAAAAACAAAAACAATCTTATTTCACACTTTGGGGGACAACATTTACAAATACAAACACACACTCACTTAAGTGTTCATTTTTGTTATTGATGTATTTAACTGAGTTAAAGTTATATATTTAACACTTAACATTCTATTTATGTGATGACTGATAAGCTATTTCAATAATAGAGGCTGAAATGGGTGATGGAATTCAAAAGGCTGCATTTCATTTATAAGAAGAGATGTTAAGTGTATGAAACCTACATTTTTTCTTATTTCTAATTGATTGTAAATTATTCTGGTAATTTTTATTATTTTTTTCCTGTACAGGTTTATCAAATAAAACTTCAAGTTTAACAAAACCAGTAATATTCATAATCTTCTTACTTCCTTGTAAATTTTAAGAAAATCAAGATTAAATCGAATTTATATTGTGCTACAATTTTTTAAAATAAAAATTCATTTAAAGTCTCATTTTACAGCACAGATTCCAAATCTTACCCATAAATGAGCCCTATATTTATTGCCAGTGTGCTAGGTTAACTCTTCCCATTTGATCATTCCTTTGTATCATTTTAATGGGCCATTTAACTTTGCTGAAGTATAGTTATTGGTAGCCAGCACAAGGCAATTAATCAAGGCTTCACCTATGAACAATTTTAAGAACTCTAATAGCTCCCAACTGTGCATTTGAATGTTCAACTTAGCATGACCTGTAAATGGGGCAACTTCTGACTGAGAATTCTCCTGTGTCCAATTCTCCACATCAAATTGATTTTAATGGTCAATGTGTGGCACAAACAAATAATTAAAAGGTGGAGAAGTTATGTCGCCTTCATGAAATTAATTAGCGACATAAATATTCCCTTGGTGAGCAAATCGCCCACTTCGCCCACTAGCGAGACCCATGTAAGCTTGTTAACAAGCTAGAAGACACATTTGTTGTCCAATCTTCATGAAACTTTGTCCGAATATTTGTCCTAATATCTCGGCTGAGTTTGATAATGGTTCTGGTCAGTTGTAAAACATGGCCGCCAGGAGGCGGGGCAGTTTTGCTTAGCTAGTAAAACCTTGTTAACACACTAGAAGTCACATTTATTGTCCAATCTTCATGAAACTTGGTCATAACATTCATCTAAATGATAGCTCGGTTGAGCTTGAAAATGGTTCCGATACATTGAAAAACATGGTCGCCAGGGGGCGGGGCAGGTTTGCAGTTATTTTATATGGACAATAGTAAGGTAAATGGGGCAGCGGTGTGATTTTTCCACGGTTCCGCGGATTTCTGCAGATCAGGTTGTCACGGTCATTTCCTTGATTCGCGCAAATTTGTATTAAAAATGGGGGAAGGGGGTTCTGCGAGTGTATTTCATAAACTGTCCAAAAAATCCGCAGCTCGTGTAAGAGCAAATAACACTGGTAGATTCTGCCTAAGCATGTTTAGCTCACCTGAGCACAATGTGCTCATGGTGAGCTTTTGTGATTGCCTTTTGTCCGTTGTGCGTCGTGCGGCGTCAACATTTGCCTTTATCAGACGAAACATTTACAAGTGTGCGTAATTAATTCAACAAAAATTTGTTAAAGCGCATTATGTGTCGAATAAATGTCAGAAAAAGGAGGTGAATCAGTTCTATAAATGGACATGATGAAATATGCATGTACTGGAATAAAATTGTTATCGCATAATTGTAACCAGGAGTTATTTGCACAACTTACTCGCTATAAGTAATTAATTGTTTACCACATATAATTATGAGTCATAGGTAACACTTGTTTACAGTAAAAAGGTGTGATGATGATGCCCGAAACCATCTTTAATGTAATGTACTGTACTAGTTACCAGTTTTATATTACGTAAATGATTTAACTTCTTGCTAATCAAGTTGCGATAAACTCTTACTTCGTGCCCGACGTCAATCAAAAATAGTGGTCGATAGTTAACCCCCGCCCTCATAAGCATTCGCGTAACCGATTGGACGATGAACATCACAGTTTGACGACTGGAATGTTACCTGATACAGTACATCCTTGTCAGCATTTAAATGACTGTGTAATGTGGCTAGAATAATCGATACGCGCGTCTTATCAGTGGATTACCCATTACCCCATGTGGTGTTAATGGCGATTACTTATGAAAGTAGGTACCGAGTGCTCTTTTAAAACAGGGAATATTGATACACTGATAGAGAAACCTTGATTTTGTTTGACAATCTCCACTTTCTTTTACTGAAAAATACACTGATCGGAAAATTTCAAGCGCCCTGGGGACTCTGATTTAGAAATTCAAGCACCCCGGCGAGGGATCGTTAAATGGCCTGTGGAAAGCCCTGAATTATAAACAAATTTAAATGGGAAAGGGAAGAAACAACTGGATGTAATTCAAAAAGCGATTCCACTTTCTGAATGATTCCACTTTCTAAATGGGTACAGAAGATTGAAGGCCTTTGTAAGGCTAAAGTCATATTTCATGTGAAAAAAAATCTTCAACTACAGATCCCGTGGTAAATTGTTGTATGATGTACACTGTAATGTTGTTGACTGTATTTCGATTTTAAAGACATTGAGCTCAAACGAAAGGTTGCAGTCATCATTCACAGGGATCAGAACACACATCGATTTTGATCTTAACTATGCATAATGTTATATGTGAATTTCAAAAGATTTTCATAATTAAATCTTGTTAATAAGTTCAAGATGGTGTTAATTATGCTCCCTCAAAATTTATTTTGGGGGGAGCATATAGGCGCCGCTTCGTCTGTCCGTGCATGTGTGTGTGCGTCTGTCTGTCCGTCTGTGCACAATTTTTGTCCGGGCCATTTCTCAGCAACTAATGACCGGAATTCAATGAAACTTTATGGAAAGCTTCACTATCAAAAGGAGATGTGCATATTATCAGCGGGTTCTGGTCGGAAGATTTTTCACAGAGTTATGGCCCTTTGAAATTTGCAATTAACTGTACATATAGTGCAATTCTTGTCCGAGCTATTTCTCTGCAACTTATTGCGGGAATCAGCGATTTTCCTTGTCCAATTGGGAAAAGTACCTGTACCGGTCCAATTGGGAAAAATTGAGTCGTGAAAACCTCAAAATTGGGAAAAATCGAGTCGTAAAATCCTTATATTGGGAAAATCGCGTCGTGAAGTTTGGGTCTTATTGAATACATCATACAGTTCATACTTAATTGAACATACCCATTAACATAATCATTTGCAGGCATGCCTTAATGACCATTGAGTAATAAAGTTGAAATAAATGACAAAATATTATAAAGAACACACAAAATCAATTACACGTTGTTTTAATCTCTTGTAAAGCAATGTCTCTGTCTTTCATTTTTTTGAAAATTTTAACAATCTTTGATGTTTGATCATCTATCAGTTGCTGGCATCCCTCTCTGCACAGCATCATTAGTGCTGTCAATGTGTCGTGTGATAGACGGTTCCGATTGTTCGTGCAAAGATTGTTCATTAGACTGATCACCCTTTCCACAGAGGCAAGGTTACAAACCGACGTAAAACAGGATGCTGGCTGCCTGACAAAAGAACCGGAAACAGTAACGACTCTATTGATTGCACGCGCTGAATAATAAAACCCGAAATTAATCGAGCGCGTGGTTACACACAACTTTACGATTTTCTTTGTTCGCGCGCCGAAAGTTGGGTTTTGTTACGAAACTTTCAGTCGTTTTGAGAAAAAATTCGGACGCCAATTGGGATTTTTTCAGATGCCGATTGGGAATTTGGGATTTTTTGCTTGATTGGGAAAGTACCGTTTACCGGTACTTTATAAAGGAGGAAAATCGCTGGGAATTCAATGAAACTTTATGGGAAGCTTCACTACCAACAGGAGATGTGCATATTATTAGCCGGTTATGGTCGGATGATTTTTCACAGAGTTATGGCCCTTTGAAATTTTCTATAAACTGTACATATAGTGCAATTCTTGTCCGGGCTATTTCTCCCCAACTACTGACTGGAATTCAATAAAGCTTTATGGGAAGCTTAACTACCTTAAGGAGATGCGCATGTTATTTGTGGGTTCTGGTTAATGATTTATTTAGAGAGTTATGGCCCTTTGAAATTTTTTAGTTGCTAAACCATCCATCGTATTATTTTGTCCAAAGTCATTTCCCTCAAGAAGTTTCCTTTTATCTGAATGTATAGCGCAATATTGTGACCAAAAAAAACTTTGGGGAGCATCACCCGTCTTTGACGGTTTCTTGTTCAAATGTCTGTTTTAAGGTTTGTCATTGCGTTATGCACGCAATTCGCATAGTCAAAATCAGTCTACAGAATTTCCCTCCCCTCATACTTCACCTCAATCCCATCCCTGGGGGTTAAGGGGGGGGGGGGCTATTTCAAAATATCAGTCAACTGGAATCACACCATTCAACACACCATTTCCAAAACGGTGAAAAAAACACTGCTTTTTGTGGTCAAAAGTCACACTTGGTTGTACAATTTGAAAATTATTGTATTGGCTTTAACTTTGCCATATATTCTTGTATCTAAACATTATATGGCACAAATGCAATTCATAATTTGATGTTTAGTGTGTTACCTCTTCTCACTTTCTCAAAGGTCAGTGTCACATCAAAGATTCATTTTATACATGAACTTACCAGTTGGGATTGTATTTTTAGCTCGCCTGAGATTGTGCTCAAGGTGAGTTTTTGTCATTGCCTTTTGTCCATTGTGCGTCAACATTTGTCTTGTTAACACTACAGACCACATTAATTGTCTGATCTTCATGAAGCTTGCTCAGAAAATTTGTCCCAATGATATCGTAGACGAGTTCGATATTGGTTCCGGTTGGTTGAAAAACATGGCCTCCAGTGTGCAAGGCATTTTTCCTTTTATAGCCACAGGGTTCTCAATAAGTGCCGGCCGCCGGCCAAATCGGCCGTTTGAAATCAGATTTTGGCCGGTTGAAAATCTCTCAGATTTGGAAAATCGGCAAGTGACTTTTCGAAATTTGCGTGTCTTTTCGGTAATTTGGCTCCTTTTTGCTATTAAGCAAAGACGTCGCTTCATTATCTCTCCTAACGCATTACAACAACAACAATGAAAAGGCGCATATTGGCATTGGTCAAAAAGCAGTAAAATATTTTGACGTTCTGTTCATCACATGTTGAGTTAAAATTTTACAAAAGTATTACAGAGCTTTTTCCATTTATCTTTTGTTAGTTAAAAAAGCTAAAATTCATAAAATGCACACAAAATGCTAAAATTTAAGTGCCTGGTTGACCACTAAAATAGCCATAAAATGGCCCAAAATGCAGGAAATCAAGTGCTTAATTTTAAAATTTTCAGGGGGAGCATGCCCCCCGGACCTCCCTAGAAGGCCTGTTGGTTTCACATTAGGGCCTGTTGGCTCAAAAGTTATTGAGAACCCTGTGGCCAGGGCTCTTGCAAATGCTTAATTACGTGTATTTGTATGCATAAATTGACTAATGACGCTTATTGGAAACCAGATGACAGTCTCCAGGACGTACCTTTTTGCATAACTGGGTTTTTCAATAACAAACAATACCTGTAAAGCAACATCCTATTTAAATTCAAGCCAACACAATTTATTTCCTCGCACCTGTTTAAAATCTAATTTATCAAATGCAGTGTTATCACCAAAAATTGCAACAAAAAATACTATAAATAAAGAACAATAAGTTGTGTGTGTGTGTGTTTGGGGGGGGGGGGCTGTTTTTTCACGTTGGGGACATACCGCCTCAGACTCCTTGATTTATTTTCCAGATTTCAAATTTTGGACAATTGACACCCTGTATAGTAAAATCTTGTTTACTCTCTAGAAGTCACATTTTTAGTGACTTCTTGGTCTAGTGCTACAAATTTCCTGTTAGTTAAAAAAACATTACTATCTAGTATCATATAAAGTGCTTTTAAAGCTGGATGATGTTAAACAAGTGCATTACAAAAAAAAAAGGCTGGATATTTTAGTATGAAGAAAGAGAATTCACAATTTGTATGCATGAAAAAGAATGATTTTGTGTCAATTTAAATCGCTGTAAATTATCTAATGTTAGATATGATGGCTTTTTTATTTATTGAATTTTTTATTCAGGGTGCGTAAACAGGTGGTTAATATCCCGTCATTTGTTGTGCGCCTGGACTCTCAGAAGCACATAGACTTCGCCCTGACATCTCCATATGGTGGTGGACGACCAGGTCAGTATTGAGTCATTTGATTTGAACTCCTGCCAAATATTCAATTATTATATAATATACCTCTCCCCCCCCCCCCCCCCCCCTTACAAGTATAAAGTGTCTGAAACCAATACAATTTATTTGTGTATGAAGGATTTTTATATTACAGATCTTTTTAAGCTCAACACATCGGAAAAGTAGTGCTGTGACCTGAGAGATAAGCTTTCACACCAGCTCCTCTATGCAATTATGTTTTAATTAATGATCTGATTACAAACAATGCCCTTGGGGTATGTTTGGAATTACTTAATCCTCACCAGTAAATGACTTCATAACTGGCCGGTCAATAGAGCGAACTTTGTCAGTTTCGTATAAAGTAGTCGGTATTGAGTAGAATGGTCCTTTCAAAAATCACCATAACCAACCTTGTCAATAGACAGCAGGAAGTGCAATGTGACCCGAAGTCTCATAGATTTTTATTTGAGCCAAAAACAATACAAGCACAAAATGGCTGTCTTAATGACACAATTCCATTTATTATTTTTTATTTATATGATACTTTTGCTGGCGTGATACTAAATAGTATGGCTGGTTTCAGGTCGTGTGAAGAGGAAGAACGCCAAGAAGGGCTCCGGTGGAGGTGGTGACGAGGAGGATGAGGACTAAACTCCCTGCTCAGCAGCAAATCAATTCACTTGTAACTTTACAAATAAAGAGAATAAAGATAACCAGACATCTTTAAAAATGCTTCTTTAACAATTCTAAACCGAAAGAACATTGAGAATGTATACTGTTGTGATTTATGACTTGACAAGTTGATAGTAGGTAGCAAATATCAGAACTGCATATTTAGTTTTTCTAGTCTTCCTAGTTATTTCTGGTCAAAGTCAAACTAAATTATGATTATCAGTATAAAGCAAAAGATGCACACATATGGCCAGCTTGCTATAAAACCAATTTGATGAAATGTTTGGTGAATTGTAATCTCTTTGACAATTTGTAACATTGGATCCAGGTCACCAATTAAATTTTCTCTCAGTATTAAAAAAGCTATGGAAAAAAACTCCGGGATTTTCCTTTGATTTTCTAAAGTTTTGAAACCTCCGCCATATCCGCTTTTTATACCCCCATTACCATTGGTAATGGGGGCTTTATAGGAGTCACTTAGTCGGTCTGTCCCAAAATTTCATCCGATCTTCACCAAACTTGGTCACAAGATGTATCTAGATGATGTCTAGGTCAAGTTTGAATACGGGTCAAAAACTAGGTCAAGGGGTCACATAGTGTGTTTTAAACGGAAAGTTTGTCCGGATCATAACTATGTCATTTATCGTTAGATTTTAAAATGACTGTACATTTGTTCACCATCATTGGACGGTGTGTCATGCGAAAGAAGTATGTTGATATCTCTTAAGGTCAAGGTCACACTTTGAGTTCAAAGGTAAAAAATGGCCATAAATGTGCTTGTCCGGGTCATAACTATGTCGTTCATTGTGAGATTTTTAAAAATTACTCTGTACATTTGTTGACAATGATTGGACGGTGTGTCACGCGAAAGAATTACGACGATATCTCTAAGGTCAATGTCACACTTTCGAGTTCAATGGTCAGAAATGGCCATAAACAGCCTTTTCCGACCCATAACTATGTAGTAGTTCATTGTGAGATTTAAAAATCATTTGGCACATTTGTTCACCATCATTGGACGGTGTGTCATGCGAAAGAATAACATAAATATCTGCAACGTCATTTTGTTCCTACCTCAAAAATTCTGGTTGCTATGGCAACAAATAGACTAGAATTACTGCTGAAAATGGTGGTTTTCTGGATCCTGCGATAACTTTTAAAGTTCTTAATATTTTTCATGAAACTTGAAACATGGATAGATGGCAATATGGACATTATGCATGTCATTTCATTTTGTTCCTACGTCAAAAATTCTGGATGCTATGGCAACAACAAAAATTCTGACAATGGTTGAATTTCTGACAATGGTGGAGCCGGTAGGGGACTATATTGCTTGGCAAATAGTCTTGTTCACAATGATTGGACGGTGTGTCACGCGAAAGAATTACGACGATAACTCCAAGGTCAATGTCGCACTTTTTAATTCAAAGGTCAAAAATGGCCATAAATGATCTTGTCCGGGCCATAACTATAACTGGTATGTCATTCATTGTGGGATTTTAAAATTACTTGGTACATGTGTTCTCAATCATTGGTCGATGTGTCATGCGAAAGAATTACGTCGATATCTCCTAGGTCAAGGTCACACTTGGAGTCCAAGTCAAAAATGGCCATAAATGAGCTTGTCCTAGCCATAACTATGTCATTAATTGTGAGATTTTAAAATGTCTACATTAATTTTGTTCACAGTAATTGGACGGCGTGTCATGTGAAAGAATTCAAGAGTTCAAAGGTCAAAATGGCCATAAATGATAGTGGCATAATAATTCTTACAAATCGCTATAAATTAGCTTCTCGTCTTGTGAAGACAGCATGCAAAATATTCTTTGTCAATGCAGCATGTGCGGGTATACGTCATGTCTGTGACAAAGCTCTAGTTTAGCCGAGTATTATATATATCATATGTATTGTATCCGAGGTCACGAGCGCCACCTCAATGGCGATGCATTAATAGTAATTTAATACATGAGCCAATGTGTCCGCTTTTTGTCCGTCGTGCGTCGTCAACATTTTGCCTTGTGAACACTCTAGAGGTCACATTTATTTTCCGATCATCATGAAACTTGGTCAGATTATTAGTCCCAATGATATCTTGGATGAGTTCGAAAATGGTTCCGGTTGGTGGAAAAACATGGCCGCCAAGGGGGCCTGGCATTTTTCCTTTTATATGAGCTATAGTTAAACCTTGTTAACACTCTAGTTATTCTTACAATAATGATTCTTTAAATTTCAATTTTTAATAACTTAAATTCATTAATGATAGTTAATAACTTATAAATTCATTAATGATAGATCAGGTACATTTTCATTGTATGATAATTCTTAAGAAATGAAATAAATACTTTAAACTCTCTGTAAGTGTGGATACAGATAGTTTACATCAGTGGTCAGTGCCTAGATTACCTGGATACTAAGAATAGCAGTGCTCTCATTTGATTGGATGTTTACCTTGCCAGCTACACCTCAAAATCAAGGGACTAGCACATTGTTGGCCTTTCCCATTGAATTAGTGATTTACTGTGTTTCACTAACTGGGAATGTTTAGGTCATAATACACCAAATAGTTTCCCTATATAATTCAATGTAAAAGCGACAACTTTGAGCGAAAATAAATTCAACATTTTGCACATAGAGACCCCCATAACCATACCTTTTCTTAAAGGCCATTCTAAGCGGAATCGATTTATGCAATAAAAAAGATATGTCATGTACAATGCAAGAAAGAACTTGACACAAATCAAAATCGACTGTTTTTGCAACTTTTTGTTTCGGCCGTTTCTTAGTGGAATGTAACCTTTTCTAGTGCAATGGTTTACTATAGTCTTCAAGTGTATCATATTTCAGGGATTCAGTAGTGAACACCTATTCATGCCCTGCCATTATCTCCGCAAGATAACACCTGAATAATGGTAAAAAGTGTAAAACATGCCTTCCTGTCAACTATGATATTTTTTAAGAGAGTGCAGCCCTACATGAAGCGATCATTTAGTGTATTGTAACCTATAAGACAACGTTTACTGTTAACATCGCGAAAAATAAGCACTTCTCGATACTTATAAACCTATTTTCTATGTGCATGCCAATTTTCAGACCGATCTTTCACGTAGAAATGCTTGAAAATGCATTTTATTATAACGCCTGATAAGCCACGTGGCTTTTGCGTTCGGAGCTTTGATTTATAACGGGCGTTCAGGCGTAAAACGATTACCCTAAATAATTACAATTGGTCAAAATACTGGAATATTGTTACAAGCTTTGTAGAAAAAGAAGTCAACAACTATTAAAACGTGTTCATGAGCTCTTTCAGCACAAATTGTTGCGATTTAAGATGCTCATGACGAGTTTTTGTACATTTTTTTTTCTTATTTTCCTCTGAAAACGTATTTTTTTCTTAAAATCTCACGATGCTCCTTAAATTCATGAAACAAACGCATTTATTCCGTGAAATTTGCCAAAACGCATCATATCTCACTAAAAAAATGATGATTTTCTGTAAATACAGCTTCTTTGTGACTAGGCCTGGTTTTGCGTATAAGACAATGTTTACTGTTAACATCGCGAAAAATAAGCACTTCTCGATACTTATAAACCTATTTTCTATGTGCATGCCAATTTTCAGACCGATCTTTCACGTAGAAATGCTTGAAAATGCATTTTATTATAACGCCTGATAAGCCATGTGGCTTACGCGTTCGGAGCTTTGATTTATAACGGGCGTTCAGGCGTAAAACGATTACCCTTAATAATTACAATCGGTCAAAATACTGGAATATTGTTACAAGCTATGTAGAAAAAGAAGTAAACAACTATTAAAACGTGTTCATGAGCTCTTTCAGCACAAATTGTTGCGATTTGAGATGCTCAAGACGAGTTTTTGTACATTTTTTTCTTATTTTCCTCTGAAAACGTATTTTTTTCTTAAAATCTCACGATGCTCCTTAAATTCGTGAAACAAACGCATTTATTCCGTGAAATTGCCAAAACGCATCATATCTCACTAAAAAAATGATGATTTTCTGTAAATACAGCTTCTTTGTGACTAGGCCTGGTTTTGCGTTTAGGTCATAATACACCAAATAGTTTCCCTATATAATTCAATGTAAAAGCGACAACTTTGAGCGAAAATAAATTCAACATTTTGCACATAGAGACCCCCATAACCATACCTTTTCTTAAAGGCCATTCTAAGCGGAATCGATTTATGCAATAAAAAAGATATGTCATGTACAATGCAAGAAAGAACTTGACACAAATCAAAATCGACTGTTTTTGCAACTTTCTTTTTCGGCCGTTTCTTAGTGGAATGTAACCTTTTCTAGTGCAATGGTTTACTATAGTCTTCAAGTGTATCATATTTCAGGGATTCAGTAGTGAACACCTATTCATGCCCTACCATTATCTCCGCAAGATAACACCTGAATAATGGTAAAAAGTGTAAAATATGCCTTCCTGTCAACTATGATATTTTTTTAGAGAGTACAGCCCTACATGAAGCGATCATTTAGTGTATTGTTACCTTATGTTAGTGGAGTTAGTTTAGTTCTTTTAACTAAGTGCGATTATTAACTAAGTTATAACTAAGGCAAAGTGACTTAGTTTTTTTCTCTAAGTGAAAATATTAAGATAGTGATTTAATAAAGAACAGGACCTAGTGAATTTATGCAACAACAAGTGTTTTTAATAAGTGATAAGTGAACAGAGTGAATTTATTAAATGACAAATCTCAGCTAGTCTTTAATTAAAGTGACTTAGTGTGTTGTGATTAACACAAGTTATAAGTGATCAAAGCCAAAGACATGGATTTAAACTGTGAGTTCTTAATTATTTGTTTAGTGAACGTGAAGTTTGTGAGTGAATTCAATTAAAGTGATCATGGGTGTTTGTTTATCCTAGTGCTTTATTCAGGCATTTGCCTCATACTGAACACAAACTGTTGACCAAGTTTAGACATGAAAGTGTTTGTTTTCGAAACCTTGTTTTAACTATGATTAACTTTTGAAAGTTTATGAACTGTATTTCTATATGAGTTGTTTTTATTGTTTGCATTATTGCTTAAGTATAAATAATGAATGTTTGGAAAGAATAACAATAGTTTAGTCACATTGTTGTTGATTTTTTCTTGTGCCTCAAGCTAGGCTAAGATGAGCCCAAGTAGCTTTCCCGGTCACAGTATGTGATTAATAAATAATAATTAAAATTATTGACTTCATTTTAATTTGATAGCCGGCATGACGGGTGAAACGCTTCGGTTTATAGTGAAAACATGTTAACAGTCTAGAAGACACATTTTTTGCCCAATCTTCATGAAATTTGGACATATCTTGGAAGAGTTCAAAAATAGTTCAGGTCTGTTAAAAAACATGGCCGCCAGGGGGCCATTTGTTGTTCATTCTTCATGAAACTTGGTTAGAACATTTGTTCCATTGATATCTTGGGCTGCAAAGAACAGGCCTTTTTTTTATCCCCCGCCATAGGCGGAGGTATATTGTTTTGGCGTTGTCCGTCCGGCACTTTTGTGTATGAAGCCATATCTTGGAAGTGCTTTGGCGGATTTCAATGAAACTAAGTATGAGTATATATATGGATAAGAGGATGGTGCACGCCTAATGGCATTGTGCACCATCTGTTAATAACAGAGTTATGGCCCTTTGTATCTTGGCAAAATGCTTTTTTGTGTCCGGAGCCCTATCTTGGAAACTGCTTTGGCGGATTTCATTGAAACTTGGTATGAGTATATATATGGATAAGAGGATGATGCCCGCCAAATGGCATTGTATACCATTGGATAATAAAGGAGTTATGGCCCTTTGTATCTTGAAAAAATGCTTTTTTTGAGTGTCAAATATTACCATTTTGTGTCCAGAAGCATATTTGCGGGGGATATGAATTCAACGAATTTGCTTGTTATCTCAGGTGAGCGACTTTGAGCCTTTCAGGCCCTATTGTTTACTATATAAAGATAAGAAAACTGCCCCCCTTCCCGGCAGCCATGTTATTCAACTGACCGGAACCATTTTTTAACTCTACTCTGGTATCAAGGAAACAAACATTCTGACCAAATTTCATGAAAATTGGGCCAAAAAAAGTGACTTCTAGTGTGTTCACATGTTTTTACTATATACATATAGAGAAAAATGCCCCGCCCACTGGCGGCCATGTTTTTTCACCGATTTGGACCATTTTCGAACTCGTCCGAGATATCAGTGGAACCAATGTTTTTACCTACTTTCATGATGATTTGGCAAAAATTGTGACTTCTAGTGTGTTTACAGGGTTTCTCTATAGCCAAATAAGGAAAACTGCCCTGTCCACTGGCGGCCACGTTTTTCAACGGACCAGAACCACTTTTGAACTCGACCAACATATCATTAAGACAAACATTTTGACAAAGTTACATGAAGATTCGGCATGAAATGTGACTTCTACAGGGTTTACAAGGTTTTTCCTTTTTTTGACCTAGTGACCTAGATTTTAACCCAGTTTCGAAGTCGATCGAGATATCATTGGGACAAATGTTCTGACCAAGTTTCATTAAGATCGGACAAAAAATGTGGCCTCTAGAGTGTTTACAAGGTATCTCTATAGCCAAACAAGGAAAACTGCTCCGCCCACTGGCGGCCATGTTTTTCAACGGACCAAAACCACTTGAACTCAACCAACATATCATTAAGACAAACATTTTGACAAAGTTTCATGAAGATTGGGCATGAAATGTGACTTGTACAGTGTTTTTCTTTTTTTGACCTAGTAACCTAGTTTTTGACCCGGCTTGACCCAGTTTCGAACTCGACCGAGATATTATTGGAACAAAGCTTTTGACCAAGTTTCATGAAGATTGGAAAAAATGTGCCCTCTAGAGTGTTTACGAACAAATATTAACGGACGGACGGATCGACGGACGACGGATAAAGACCGGTAACAAAAGCTCACCTGAGCAATCAGGTGAGCTATAAAGATCGAACATTCAACCAGGAATACCACACAAAAAACGCCAACCTCCTCGCAGAGATTAGACTGGAACCAGCATAGCTGGGTCAAACCTGCTTTCATAACCAGCCACGTGACGGCAGCCTATCCACGTGGTATAACAATTTTACCGTTGTTATTTTTACTTTTTAAAATATAGGTTATTTATTTTTTATTATGAACCTCAACTTATATAATATTTTTAAAATATAAAAGAAAATGATACTTCTTTTCATAATAAAATACTTTAACAAGAAAAATAAAATCCTACCAAATTTGGTAGGATTTTCTTGTGATGACAGAGATTGTATGTGAGAGCATACAACTCTGCGTGGAGATTGAAAAAAAAACGGTCGGTAACGAAAACTTAAACAGCTGAAATTGTGGGTTTGCGCAACCTCCTGTCATTATGTTTTGATTGGATGGAAATTTGCTAGTCACGCAGGTCAAAAACATCGATATGCTTTTAAAAACGCCACCATTACACAACTCGTAGTCCTCACGTTTGCAAGTGTGTTGTAATTGTGTGTTTCTGAACATGTGTAGATGAATTAATGTTCGCTGAATCGCATTTCATTTTCCGATTTTTAGCTCACCTGATTGCTCAGGTGAGCTTTTGTGACCGGTCTTTGTCCGTCGTATGTCCGTCCGTCCGTTAACATTTGCTCGTAAACACTCTTTAGGCAACATTTCTTGTCCCATCTTCATGAAACTTGGTCAGAAGCTTTGTCCCAATGAAATCTCGGCCGCGTTCGAAACTGGGTTGTGCCGGGTCAAAAACTAGGTCACTAGGTCAAAAAAAAAGAAAAACCTTCAAAACACTGTAGAAGTCACATTTCATGCCCAATGTTCATGTAACTTTGTCAAAATGTTTGTCTTAATGATATCTTGGTTGAGTTCAAAAGTGGTTCCGATCCGTTGAAAAACATGGCCGCCAGGGGGCGGGGCAGTTTTCCTTATTTGGCTATAGAGCAACCTTGTAAACACTCTAGAAGTCACAATTTTTGCCCAATCATGATGAAAGTAGGTTAAAACATTGGTTCAATTGATGTCTCGGACGAGTTCGAAAATGGTCGAGATCGGTGAAAAAACAAGGCCGCCAGTGGGCGTGGCATTTTTCTCTATATGTATATAGTGGCAGTTTTCCCTATTTGGCTATAGAGAAACCTTGTAAACACTAGAAGTCACAATTTTTGCCCAATCATCATGAAAGTTGGTCAAAACATTGGTTTTATTGATATCTCGGACGTGTTTGAAAATGGTCGGGATGGGTGAAAAAACATGGCCGCCAGTGGGCGGGGCATTTTTCTCTCTATATATATAGTGAAAACATGTGAACACAGTAGAAGTAACATTTTTGGCCCAATTTTCATGAAATTTGCTCAGAACATTTGTTTCCTTGATACGAGAGTTGAGTTAAAAAAATGGTTCCGGTCAGTTGAATAACATGGCTGCTGGGAGGGGTCAGTTTTTTTTTCATTACCTATGCCCCCCCCCCCTTTGAAGAAGAGGGGGTATATTGTTTTGCTCATGTCGGTCCGTCCGTCCACCAGATGGTTTCCGGATGATAACTCAAGAGCGCTTATGCCAAGGATCATGAAACTTCATAGGTACATTGATCATAAATCGCAGATGACCCCTATTGATTTTCAGGTCACTAGGTCAAGGTCACGATGACCCAAAGCAGTCAAATGGTTTCCGGATGATAACTCGGGAACGCTTATGCCTAGGATCATGAAACTTCATAGATACATTGATCATGACTCGCAGATGACCTCTATTGATTTTCAGTTCACTGGGTCAAAGGTCAAGGTGACCCAAAGCAGTAAAATGGTTTCCGGATGATAACTCAAGAACGCTTATGCCTAGGATCATGAAACTTCATAGATACATTGATCATGACTCGCAGATAACCCCAATTGAATTTCAGGTCACTAGGTCAAAGGTCAAGGTCACGATGACCCGAAATAGTAAAATGGTTTCCGGATGATAACTCAAGAACGCTTAGGCCTAGGATCAAGAAACTTCATAGGTACATTGATCATGACTCGCAGATGACCCCTATTGATTTTCAGGTCACTAGGTCAAAGGTCAAGGTCACGGTTACCCGAAATAGTAAAATGGTTTCAAGATGATAACTCAAGAACGCTTATGCCTAGGATCATGAAACTTCATAGGTACATTGATCATGACTCGAAGATGACCCCTATTGATTTTCAGGTCAATAGGTCAAAGGTCGAGGTCACGGTGACCTGAAATAGTAAAATGGTTTCCGGATGATAACTCAAGAACGCTTATGTCTAGGATCATGAAACTTCATAGGTACAGTGATCATGACTCGCAGATGACCCCTATTGATTTTCAGGTCACTAGGTCAAAGGTCAAGGTCACGGTGACCTGAAATAGTAAAATGGTTTCTGGATGATAACTGAAGAACGCTTATGCCTAGGTTCATGAAACTTCATAGGTATATTGATCATGACTCGCAGATGACCCCTATTGATTATCAGGTCACTAGGTCAAAGGTCAAGGTCACAGTGCCAAAAACGTATTCACACAATGGCTGTCAATGTCACGGTGACTCAATTTAGCAAAATGGTTTCCGGATGATAACTCAAGAATGCTTACGCCTAGGATCATGAAACTTCACAGGTACATTGATCATGACTCGCAGATGAAATAATGATGAAACTTGACCAGGATGTTTGTCTGGCCAATATCTAGGTCAAGTTTGACATTTGGTAAAGATTGAATGAACCGACTCCTCTCAGGTGAGCAAACTAGGGCCATCTTTGCCCTCTTGTTTAAATTATGCGATATATATTGAAAAACATCTAAAACTTACGCACCGTGTAGAATTATATTTCGTCTGAAGAATTTCTGTCGTTCTTAAGAGATATGTTGCGCATGCGCAAAGCAGTCTTTGTTGCGAGCGCTTTTTGCGAAGCAGTCAAAAATTATGTGTAAAAATCGATCATAAATCGAAGAACGCGTATTAAATACGAACCTTTTTAGTGCAGACGAAGCTTGCACATAATTATATACCAATTAAAACCAAAATACCGATAGATACAGTGCACGTAGTGACAAATTAAAGCCACACAACTTATTTGGCATAGTAAATTTAAGCATAATTAAGAAACACATTTTATCTATGACAATGGGAATATATCTGGTGGTTACACGGTAGAAATCCGTCTTTTTGCGCTTTTAAACTTGAAAACAAGGGCTGTTTGTAAAACATGCATGCCCCCCATATGGGTTCTCAGTTGTAGTGACAGCCATTTTGTAAATATGTTGTTTTCTCACTGTGACCTTGACCTTTGACCTAGTGACCTGAAAATCAATAGGGGTCATCTGCCAGTCATGATCAATGTACCTATGAAGTTTCATGATCCTAGGCATAAGCGTTCTTGAGTTATCATCCGGAAACCATTTTACTATTTCGGGTCACCGTGAGCTTGACCTTTGACCTAGTGACCTGAAAATCAATAGGGGTCATCTGCCAGTCATGATCAAACTACCTATCAAGTTTCATGATCCTAGGCATAAGGGTTCTTGAGTTATCATCCGGATACCATTTTACTATTTCGGGTCACCGTGACCTTGACCTTTGACCTTGTGACCTGAAAATCAATAGGGGTCATCTGCGAGTCATGATCAATCTACCTATCAAGTTTCATGATCCTAGGCATAAGCGTTCTTGAGTTATCATCCGGAAACCATTTTACTATTTCGGGTCACAGTGACCTTGACCTTTGACCTAGAGACCTCAAAATCAATAGGGGTCATCTGCGAGTCATGGTCAATCTACCTATCAAGTTTCATGATCCTAGGCATAAGCGTTCTTGAGTTATCATCCGGAAACCATTTTACTATTTTGGGTCCCAGTGACCTTGACCTTTGACCTAGTGACCTCAAAATCAATAGGGGTCATCTGCGAGTCATGATCAATGTACCTATGAAGTTTTATGATCCTAGGCCTAAGCGTTCTTGAGTTATCATCCGGAAACCACCTGGTGGACGGACCGACCGACAGACCGACCGACATGTGCAAAGCAATATACCCCCTCTTCTTCGAAGGGGGGGCATAATAATCGCGTTTGTCGAATGGACGTATACGTATAGAAATCCTACTTTCGGTTTTAAAAGCGGTACCGTTTAAAAAATAATAAATTACTTGCTAACTAGGCTATAGATTTAATTTTATCTATGCCAATTAGAATATATCTGGTGGTTACAATGTAGAAATCTGTCTTTTTTGCGCTTTAAAACTTAAAAATGATCGCGTTTTTCGAAATGGACGTATACGTATAGAAATCCTACTTTCGGTTTTAAAAGCGGTACCGTTTGAAAAATAATTAATTACTTGCTAATAGATTTAATGACAATTTTGCACACTTTCAAATTGCATATATTGATTAACATGTATTTCATTTCAAGGTCAGAGGCTTTAACGGATTTAAAAAATCGTATCAACAAGTGGTGTTGAAACTGAAAGAAACCGACGCCAATGCAAAATCGGCTGTGGAGGTACAGCCAGGGGAAAAATGCGATAAAAAAAGCAAAAGGAAAGTAGCCTGCGAAAAAAAAAACAGTGGACAAACTAATGAATCCACCAAAGTTCAGATATTAGAAATTTTAATAGCGCTGCAAGGTTCGCTGGAAAGACAATCACTGAAGTTGACCGAGTTCAACACGAGATTGAAAAACATGGAGAAGTACGAGGAATACTATTACGAAATGGAATGTGATGATCCTTTGTATTACGGGTTGGTAACAGCTATAGAGAGGGTGACGGCCCTTTTGCATCGGCCATTTTTGGTACAAAAAGATCCAGTACAGACGATCCTGACCGTTACAATCCCACTTCTGATAGTCGTTTTCAGACCATGTAACAGCTATAGAGAGGGTGACGGCCCTTTTGCATCGGCCATTTTTAGTACAAAAAGATCCAGTACAGACGATCCTGACCGTTACAATCCCACTTCTGAAAGTCGTTTTCAAGCGGGTATATACGATCTTGTCAAATATTTATTTATTAATATAAAATGTGTAAAAACTTATTATACATATATTTCAATATAAACTAAAATAAAAGTTAAGAAGAACATGTGTCGAAAAATGCTAAATAAGCCAGATATTTAATTCTGAAATCGAAAAAGGCTGTACAGCCGAATTCGCCAGCATGTATATCATGCATGTACGATGTGAATCTAAATTTAGTTTAACGGTTCATTTGAAATTCCTGCAGCGATATCGATTCATACGACACACGAACACTTACTAAAAAGACGAATGCATCGGTTATTGTAGGAAAATTATTACGAATTATCTTCGTCACAATCGGCTCGGGGCTCTAATTTGTATTTGCTGTATTTTATGAAATTCGTCTTAAATGTATCATTTTTCTTGCATATTGTGTGTTATTATAACATATTTGTATCAATATTTTACAATTCAGCACATATAAAAATCGTATATACCCGCTTTAAGACCATGTCTAAACGGTTCAAAGCGCATGAGGAATGCTCAGTTAATGTTGACGGCCTTCTGGCTGAACATATTAATACACTTTTTCTTGAGGGCATCGATGATGGCCGATACTCGGAATTGACAAAGGATGAGATAAATGCGCGTTCTGAAAATCGTGATGGTCTTGTTGTGGTTAAGTTGGTCCAACTGATCTGGGATGCTAGATCGCCTATGGCCAGAACACGGGACAAACAGATTCAAAACATTAAAAAACATACGTGATCAAATCAGCTGTGATATTGACAAAAGTAGTCAACAATTTAGCAAGCATTGAAAAGGACAGAAATGAAAAATTGCACACAATAATTGATGAGTGTACTGACTTACTGGCTATACTTGGTCACGAGACAGATCAATTTGACACGCAAAGATTTTTTGAGGCCGGAACTGAATGCCGAGTACAGTCACCTGTGTAATTACAGTAGACCTGTGACATCATATCTGTTTAGTGATGATGTATCAAAATCTGCCAGAGAATTAGAAGATTCTGCGAAAATCACAAACATAATGTTCACTTCTGTTAGACCATACAGAGGTGGATTTATGCGCAGGAGAGCAGGACGTGTTCCACGTGGCAGAAGTTAATATTACTTTGACACGCAAGCAAGCGCAGAGTAAAAAAAACTACACCCCAGGGGTTCGTCGAGAGGAGTAGCCAGGTAATAATGTACGTGTTGTTTCCGGTAGATTAAAAAATTATGTTTCAGAATGTCGCAAATTGACAGATGACCCACAGATTATTGATATTGTTGAAAATTGCCATTTTGATATTAAAACAGATATGTTATAAGAATTGTTCCATCAGAACTATCAATACAAATTAAATGATAAACAAAATAATACTGTTAACATCGAAATAATAAATTGTTCCATCTAGGCGTTTTGAAAACAGTTATGCCAGAAAATGGCCAAATTTTATCACCAATTTTTCTACGGCCAAAGAAAGATGACGAATATAGAATGCTTCTGAATTTAAAGAAATTAAGTAAGCACATTCTATAGAATTTTTTTTAGCTCTACTGAGCGCAATGTGCTCATGGCGAGCTTTTGTGATCGCCTTTTGTCCGTCGTGCGGCGTCAACATTTGCCTTGTTAACACTCTAGAGGCCAAATTTATTGTCCAATCTTCATGAAATTCGGTCAGAAGATTAGTCTCAATGATATCTTGGATGAGTTCGAAAATGGTTACGTTTGCTTGAAAAACATGGCTGCCAACAGGAGGGGCATTTTTCCTTATATGGCTATAGTAAATCTTGTTAACACTCTAGAGGCCACATTTATTGTCCGATTTTAATGAAACTTGGTCAGAAGATTCATCCCAATCATATTTTGGACGAGTTCAATAATGATGCCGGTTGGTTGAAAAACATGGCCGCCAGGGGGCGGAACATTATTCCTTATATAGCTGTATATGGTTTTAGTAAAACCTTATTAACACTCTAGAAGTCACATTTATTGTCTGATCATCATGAAACTTGGTCAAACGATTTTTCTCAAGGAAATCTTGGATGAGTTCGAAAATGGTTTTGGTTGGTGGAAAAACATGACAGAAAAGGGGGGCGTGGGCGTTTTTCCTTATATGGCTTTAATTAAACCTCTAGAAGCCACATTTATTGTCCGACCATCACGAAACTTGGTCAGAAGATTTGTCCTAATGATATCTTGGACAAGTTCGAAAATGGTTCCAGTTGCTTGCAAAAAACATGGCCACCAGGGGACGGGGCATTTTTCCTTATATGGCTTCATGAAACTTTGTCAGGATATTTGTTTAAATAATATCTTGGATGTGTATGAAAATGGTTCTGGTCTGTTCAAAAACGTGGCTGCCTGGTTGTTCACTAGGCATGAAAGTTGGTTAGAACATTTGTTCTGATAACATCTTGGGCTGCACAGAACAGGTCAGTTCCTTTGAATCTCAGGTGAGCGACTTTGGGCCTTTCATGCCCTTTTCTTTAATGGAAATCTTTGACAAAGCTTTGACCTTGATTAATCCTGTGCATTTATGGTAACATTTGATGTTCGTCATTCAGTGACAATTGCTGCGGAACAGCAAAAATACTTAAAACAGTTCATGCTAAATTACGAAACATAGGACATGTAAATTCAGGGTTCATAGATGGTAGCTTACTATGTGGTGATAGATACACACGATGAGTGTAAGAAAAATTTATCAGATACTGTTGATCTTAATCAAAAATAGGTTTCGTGATAAATGAAGTAAAATCTGTTTTTGAGCCATCTACAGAGATTGTGTTCTTAGGTAATATCATTGATTCATTATTAATGACTGTTATATTTACAGAGGAACGACACAATACAAAAGCATGTTCCACAATCAACTATTAGACAGGTTGCAAAAGTCATTGGATTAAAGATTGCCAGTTTTTCAGCTGTTGAATAAGGAAAGTTGAATTTATAGAAGCTAAGAAAAAGCCAAAATACTATCACTGAAACAAAACCAGGATAATTACAATGCTTTAATGCTCATATCAGACTGTATGAAACAGGATATAATGTGGTGGATACACGAATTACATAAACAAAAAAGAACAATCTTTAGAGAACATTCAGATATAAGGCTCCATACTGATGCATCTCTGGGGTACAGACACATAAAGGCCATTTCACATAAACGGCCTGGAGTATAAAGCAATCATGTTTGGTTTGAAGTCGTTTTGGATGCAATTAAAAGATAAAAATTGTTCAAGTTTTTTTCTGATAATTCCACATCTGTTAGCTCCGTCACCTATATGGGTGGTATTAAATCTGAAGAATGCAATTCAGTAGCTGTATAAATTTGGAATTGGTGTATAGAAAACAACATGTGGTTAACATGTTCCCATAATGCAGGGTCATTAAATTGAGCAGACAAAGCTTCCAGAAATTGGAATGATAAATTGGAATGGAAATTACATTCCAAATTTTTTGAAAATAATGTAATAGATGGGGAGAACCCAATACTGACCTGTTCGCAACAAGGTTAAATGCTCAAATATCATGTTATTGTTCCTGGAAACCTGATCCAGAAGCAAAACTCATAGATGAATTTTCTTGTTATTGGAACACATGGAATTGTGTCAATTTATTCCCTACTTTCAGTTTGTTGGGACGCATCAAGATAGTCAGACAGGATCAGGCAACATGAATGGTGATCGCACCGTTATGGCCAACACAGACGTGGTTCCGCGACGTGGTTCCCGCGGTTAATGGAAATTCTGGTGGATATACCAATTATAACCTTAAAACGGCACGAGCTACTTCAACTTCCATTTCAAGACACGGAACATCCACTGAGCAAAAAACTCAAGCTGATTGTCTGCAAAGTGTCCGGGAAAGTTTTAGAAAACAGGGTATTTCAAAACAGTCTACCAACATACTTATGTGTTCCTGGAAAAGAGGAACAAAGAAACAGTACCAGGTATTCATATTAAGATGGTTTTGTTCCTGTAGTGAAAGGCAAATCTATAAGTTTTCTCCAAATGTACTGGCAGAGTGCTATTTAAGAATTTTTAACTGATCAGTTTAACAATGGACTTGGTAATGCCAGTTTAAACACAGCCAGAGGTGCATTGTCCATCAATTCTATAACTCACAAAATTAAAATTAAAAGTCAACTTAACCAAAGTAAGTCTCGTTTAATTTTTCAATTTCCGTGAATTTTCAAAACATCGGTCCTTAGCGCCACCTGGGAAGAAGCATTGGCTCATTTATCACTGCATCGCAAAAAAGAGGTGGCACCCGTGATTAAAGGCCGTGGAGATGCAGCGCTATAAATTTACATCATTCAAGAACAACAAAGGGTAATAACTCTTATTTAAGACAGTGTAGGGTTTTGATTCTTAAGATATGCAATTCTTCTCAAATGCTCGTCTCCTCATTGTTTAAAACAACCATTACGTTTCATGTTGAAATCTTTATGGTATTTCAGGTATAGCCCTGAAAAATAACATCACACAAACAAAGGAAAGTGTAGGGTTATGGTTCTTGTGCTAGGGCACTTCTCTTGATTAATATCTATACACCAATGAAGTTTTAGATCGATATATAGTTTCTGAAATACCGGTGTAGCCCTGAAAATTGTGTGACAGACTGAAAAAGCCAATTCTATATCCTCCGCCTCTGGTGGGGGATAATTATATTCAGTAGAAACAAATTTCATGACTATTGGACTGAAAACTAGTTGGGTCAATTAAAAAAAAACCGGTCAACCACCAAAAAATTGCTACAAAAGGTATTTTAACTTATCCTTATAGTGTTGGAGATCCTTCATAACATATGAAAAGTTTACCAAAGGCGGACCTCCGGAAAGATTTTTTTTCAAGATGGCCACCAAACCCTATTAATGATCATAACTTTGTGACTATCCACACAAATGTGACGATTTGGGTGATTATACTTAGGTTTCGGTGGACAAAGAACACGTTAAAAATTATTTTAGTCTGTTACTCATCATAGAAATTCAACATGGCATCCATAATTAATACGGGTGCATAACTACTGACTCAAAAGCCCAATATGTTATTACACATTGCACTACCAAGGGAATAACGTTTCAGTGTAATTTGACTTAACATGCATCTAGACCTAAAACCTGGTTATAGCCGGCTTAAGAGGCTCATAAGCCATATTGAGAAAGCATTTCAAAGTAACCCTTTAAAACCGCATGTTGCACTGATTCAACATTACTTTTTTAGAGAGCACACATTGTTCAATCGTTTTTAGTGCTTAGCTCTATTTGTGCGTTAGCATACATGTCCTGTTTGAGATAAGCCTGTGCCTTATAAATAGCGTTGAGAAAAGTTACCTCCCTTAATGATTAGTACACCACTGTTTGCATTGCAAATAGCAAGCACACTTTGAACAGACATTTACTACAAAGTGCAATCAAATTAAGTTAATGAAACTACTTTTTTGTTGACGATGCTGGAACATCATCGTCTAAGGTTTGATAACCAGTAAAAAATTCTTTACAATTGCGACCTATGTAAAAGACCGAGCCAGTCCGATTGAGATAACTCGATTTTTCAGTTACTTCCCTTGGCATTCGCCACTGCGTAGGAGATTGCTCGTTGATTTTCATTGATAACATTCTCCTAGCAGAGTTGTCGTTCGTGTTGATAAAGGTAAATATTAATAGAACAGCATATCCTGGGGAAACAGATTCAATAAGTGTATCAGAACATTAATTTCAAATTAGTAATTTTACATCCATTTTATTTTTATGGACCAATGAAACAACTATACATTTTCTATATTTTGTTTGATATTTGTTCTCGATTTAGTAAATAAATAGCGAATAAAAACATGAAAATTAACTTTTTACGTGATCACAAAACTAAAGAATGCGAACAATTTCGAACCTGCAAATTGTAAACGCTGCACTGCTATGATATATATAGATAAAACAACATATATTTGCGTAATTGTCCGTCCCGCTAGCGCAGTGGTAAGGACGTTTGCTTTTTCACCTTTACGACACCGGTTCGATTCCCGCTCCCGGCTCAATGTTATATGTTGTCTGTTTTGTGGTCACCATTCCGGACAGGTGTTTTATTTCCGGATAATCTCATCCCCCCCCCCGCAGCATTTGACCATATAAAAAATTAAAAAGTATTTCAGTACAAATCAAATAGCTGGAAATTGCAGCTATCATTCAAAATTCGTCCCAACTGTCGTCAATCTAATCTTATTAGGTAGGAGTGCTGGACACACTCCGGGTCCCAACATTATGCAGCCTCAGCGCGGAGGTAACTCATTACCTTGGAAAAACACAAATACACACACTGGGTGCAGCCTAGGCGCGTATAGACTCAAACAAGGCAACAAACTCAAGTGCGGGCACAATCATTTAAAATTTACATATTGAATACGATATTCTAACAGAAATTACACAGCCACCTAAGTGTACATACCATGTTTGATATTTCGTTCGATTGTCAGATTTCAGCATATACATGTATACGGTCATTTCGCTATTAGTTAACTTATCCATATGTTCGTGGGCGAACTCGGATAGTCAAGTGCTCATACGATTGAGCTCACATGGTCCGGCTATGTGCTCATACCTACTTTCGAGAATCATCATGAAGGTATTGCCATACTTAATGAACAAGAATGTGACCCGCCTCCCAGTTTCGCTCAATGGGTCAAGTTACCCACGGGTACTACTTCCCCGTACCCCTAAACTTGTGTTCTCACCAAAAATGTTTCCTACGCCAATTTTTTTCGTACCAAATATTTTTTCGTACCCAAAATTTTCGTACCCAAATTTTGTATCGTACCCAATTGTGATATAGATAAACTTAAATTGATGTTTTATATCCATCCTCTTCAAAAGCATCGTCACACCAGTACTGCCATTACTTTGATTATTGTTGTAATTATAAGGTGTTTCAATCCATCTAATTAACTTTTAATGCAGTTGATTTGTGTAAAAATAATTTTTTTTTATTTTAACCCAGTAGTGCAAGATTTGTTTTTTTGTAAAATCTTGATTGTTTATAAAGGGCATGAAAGTCAAAGATCATTCTAACATTACATTTTCTAAATGTAGCAGCGTTATTCTAATTTCCTTTTATATAAGTTATTAACAGTAAAGCAAACTATTGTTACTGGGTAGTAAGGGCAGATATATTCAATTGTAAACTTGCCAAAAAGCACAACCTTCCCACATTGGTAACGTTTGACCAACCCTTGTACTGGAAAGCTGCCGAAATCACCATTGATGCGCCACAAAGTAGTTGCCTGAAAATCATTGTTTTGATGATGGGGTGTTTTCATACACTTACGAACTTGCTGGGGCCATAGGATCTCTCATGGAAGGAACATGTCTCAAACACATTATTGAGACTGTATGTACGAAAATTAAAAAGTGCACATTATGACAAAGAAAGCTGTCCAGTGGTATTTGCGGGCCATTTTCTTGTTGACAAGTTTCTACTCAGCCGAAATGACCCAGAAAGATTCCGATATTGAGATACTGATGGATCAAACCGAGGAATCGTACTCTTTTCTTCTTAAGGATGCTATCAGATATCAATACATGTTCTGAGATTTTGATCAAACTCGTGACTGCTACAGAAAAGAAACATGAACTTGCCCAGACCTAAGAAACGAGCTCATTATCGATGAATTAATAGCGAATGATTAGCATAACAAGGATGTTGATCAAGGCGGATCGTACTTGGTGTTGGCTGATGCATATGTAGACAGTGTCGGAATGTCTATCCGTATTTGCTGGATCAGTGCTGGATTGGGCTAAGCAGTGATCTTGTCATTCACAAGGTCTCTAAAGAGCGTAGGTGATCTGACTCGCGTCAGTGGGATAACCGAGGAAATGCAAACCTTTTGGACTGTATTTGCACCCGTAACATCTGTGTACAGCAGTGCCATGCATGATTTTACAGACCTGACCTTGACTAAGTCCTCAGCACAAAGACTCGACTGAAGCGGGAATCAAAAGAAATGCTTCTCATCTCAAGAAAATGCAGACAAAGATTACAACCTGCTCGCCCTACACAGCTGATCTGATCTGAGATATATAGTCAATCGGAAAGGGGCTGGATCAGATGTGAATGTTCATGCATTTGAGACGGTTGGTGACACGATAATAAGAGATATCAAAAGAAAGCGGTCTTTGCTTATAAATTCAAGACAAAAGACGTATCCTAATTCTTGGAAATAGCTCAGTTGTAAAGATTGATTATCCTGTTATTGATGCTGCCCTTGTGTTCCAACGTTTTCTGGTGGTGTCAAAATATGGAGTTCTTTTCCTTGAAGACATACTGTCGTATGAACTGAGCCCCCATTCTCCTGTCCTTTTTGAAGCCAAGAATATACAGGGGATGCATACCTTAATATTGTTAAAGCAACAGTCGATCGATCCCGTCAGAGCACCACAACGTTGTTGGGTGAGGGTACAGATGTGCTCATCTTGCTTCTGCAATACTCCAAAGGGACAATAATCAAACTAGGTCTGCTCTGATGTAAATAGTCAAATGAACACAACATGTTTAATACCAAAATTGTGAACCATCTTTTAAGAGACAAAGTGTGCAATTAGTTGCTTTTTGTTCATGCTTACTGCGACTGTGATTCAACTTCCAAGGATTTTTGGCATTGGAAAAAGATCATTATTTTGGAAGTTAATAAAACCTGTCCCTATCATAAAATCATGCTTATTCATTCCTCCTTCCAAACAAGTCTCGGGAGGAAATATCATGGCAACTGCTTGATGGTGGATCTGTTTGGTGGAAAGCCAAATGATTCCTAAAAATCACTACAACATAATATATTCACAATAAAAGTGGCTACTGCCTCAACATTCCTCACTCCTGAGCGACTTCCACCTACATCACATGCAACGGTTTTCCATATCCAACGAATATGATGCTATCAAATCATGGTATGGATGGGGATTTTAAATAATATGAAACCAACATATGGGGATGAAAACAGGACAATGACCAGTTAACTCCAATCAAGACCCAAAACAAGCATGCACCTAAAGAACTCTGACGGAAGCATATCTTCTCGATGCAGCTGCAGACGCTATAATGGACTCCCCAGCACTGCTATATGTGGCCTTTGAACTGAAAACTGTAATTATCCAAACACAAGATGTTGGAACTGAGGAGGATGATATCAACAATTTGACACTCTGAGAAAAGTGTGGACAAATGTGATTGTTTATCAGGTTTTAGTGGACAGATGAAAATGTCATAAATTATTTTTTATTTATAAAACTTTTTATTGATATCAACAATTTAGTCAGTGCTTCTGGTCTCCCAAACTATGGTGTAACCATCATTAAAGGGGCCTTTTCACAGATTTTGGCATGTATTGAAGCATGTCATTAAAAGCTTTATATTGATAAATTTAAACATTGGACCTAAAAATCTCCAGTGAATAAAACAAGAATACAATTAAACAAGATATGTGTTTGTCAGAAACAGTATGTCCCCTTTTCCGACGCTTTGAAGCTATATATTTGACCTTTGACCTTGAAGGATGACCTTGACCTTTCACCACTCAAAATGTGCAGCTCCATGAGATACACATGCATGCCAAATATCAAGTTGCTGTCTTCAATTGCAAAAGTTATTGCAAATGTTAAAGTTGGAGCAAACAAACAAACACACAAACAAACCAACAGAAAGGGCAAAAACAATATGTCCCCCACCACTATAGTGGTGGGGGACATAAAAAGGAAAAAAAAAAGTAACCCTCAACTGGACTCGAACCACTGACCCTGGAGTCCAGGAGTAAAAAGTCTTCCGCTTAGACCCCTCAACCATCCGTGCTCATGATATGAGCGGATGTATGTTTTAGTCATATCAGCAATTCTCGTAGTTTCCCCCAAAAATAACGACAACAGAACTTTCCAAATTATTCATTCATTTCGCGTTGCAATAAAAATTGCTTTATAATTTTCAGGTTTTCAAAATCATCAAAAGATGCATATAAAGGATATTTTAGCATGGTAAAGGTTAAGTAATACTATTTCCTCACAAATATAATTAAAACGAAAATTAGCGAATCTGAATTTATTTTTTTTCATTTTGTCAATTTACCAAAACGTGAAAAGGCCCCTTTAAGTTACAGTCAAAAGATATGGACTTCTTGTCCTTGTATTGTATCGGTTGCCATTTTGGACATTTAGTTGGACTTCTGTGTAATATAATAAACTAACTGTATGTCTTATGATCTTTATGTGTTCCTTGCCCCCTGAAACCTAGGTGTATATATCATTATCATCAAATTTGAGTGGATTAGTTACATAGTTATTAATATTCATTACATAGTTATGAATATTTATAGCTTTTGGTGGCCATCTTGGGGGCCATCTTAAAAAAAAATAATTCCGGAGGTCCAATTTTGGTAAACTTATGATATGTTATAAAGGAACTTCTACCCTACAAGGATCAGTTTAAATACCATTCGGGGGGTCAAAGTGTATATTGACCCACCTAAACAAGACTTATAGAGCTTTAACAAATTCCCCTAAAGCCATATGTGGAAACTGTTCTGCCCCCAGGCTGACATGTTTTAAACTGACAACATTTTCGAACTAGGCTGAGATATCATTTGAACAAATGGTATGAGCAAGTTTCATGATGATTGGAAAAAAAAAACACAAGCAAATTTGTTCAATTGATATCGCCTAAATTGTGTTTCTAGATGGGGGCAAATCCCTTGAAATTCAGTATAACAATAAAACATAATTAGGTGTTAAGTAACAGTTTTTATGCAAATCAATTCTCCACATTTCATGTTGAAATCTTGTAGCGTATCTGAGATAGGGTGCAGGATCACGTTACTTTGTTGGGTTTTCCCAATTAAACGTCATTGGATGTTACACACCGGTAAGTGCTGCTTTTTTTCCAAATAGCTTTTTAAAACAATTTTTCTAAAGAAATTCAACTAGTCACCGATTTCAGATTTATTATCGGCACAAACTGCAAGAAAAACTGTCTTATGCACTATAAATTTTTGCAAATGTATTTCAATAACTTGAGATATTTGCAAAAATAAAGTTCTTAACGGCATGTTTACATTCTGTCTAGCCTATTGTGTAACCCCCTGAAAACCCCGTTGATTCTGCACACTGGAGATATAGCCTTGAAAAGTTACATCATACAAAAACAGGAAAGGGCAATAACTCTAACTTAAAAACGTTAAGGGTTATGGTTCTTAAGCATGGCACTTCTCCTCATAAATATCAATAGACCCATGTTGAAGTCACAAATGGTATTGGAGATATAGCCCTTAAAAGTTACATCAAATAAACAAGAATGCCAAACTGTTTCAAGATACGCCCGTTTGAAGGTTTTGGATAACTTGATAACTTTATCATTTGAGTGGCAAAATGATATATTTTTGAAAATGAAGCAACACATAACTTTAGGACACAACTTCTGACCAAATTTGGTGAAGATCTGATGAAAACTACTTCAATTAGAGAGCGGGCACCATGCAAAATCCTTGAAATGCACAAAGTTACCCCGTGACCTAGTTTTTGACCCGGCATGACCCATATTCGAACTTGACCTAGATATTGTATAGATACAACTTCTGACCAAGTTTGTTGAAGATCCGATGAAAACTATTTGAAATAGAGAGCAAACACCAAGCTAAATGCTTGAAATGCACTAAATGACCCTGTGACCTAGTTTTTAACCCGGCATGACCCATATTTACACTTGACCTAGATATCATTTAGACACAACTTCTGACCAAATTTGGTGAAGATCGGATGAAAACTACTTCAATTAGAGGATGGACACCATGCTTAATCCTTGAAATGCAATAAGTGACCCCGTGACCTAGTGTTTGACCCGGCATGACCCATATTGGAACTTGCCCTAGATATTGTCTAGATACAACTTCTGACCAAGTTTGGTGAAGATCGGATGAAAACTATTTGAATTAGAGAGTGGACACTGCTGTGGACGCCCCCCGCCAAGGGTGAAACTATGATTCGTCCTATTTTGGTACGTATCCTCATTGATATCTATACACCTATGAATTTTCATAATGACCTATATAACCTTATATAACTTTTAAGATATAGATCTAAGCAGTTTTGTGACAGACAGTACCTATTATATATCCATCCGGGTGATAAAAAATGACTTCTAAATCTTAACAAGGTTTCATTATAGACTTAATAGAAAAACTGCCCCATCCCCTGGCCGCATTATATTTCAACTGACCAGAACTATTTTTCCACTCAATCCAGATGTTATAAGAATAAATGACTAAGTTTCATATGACACTGTTATGTACGATTTATAAATGTATTAAAAAAACTGCCTCACCATCTGGCGGCCATGCTTTTTCAACAGACAAGAACCGTTTTCAAACTAAGCGGAGATATCATTCAAACATTGTTCTGACCATTTTTCATCAAAATTGGACTAACAAGTGACATCTCAGATGTGAAATAGGTTTCAATTTACAGCAGCTATACAACAAACACTGTCCTGGCTGGCCCTTTGCAACTATATTTTTCAATGGACTGGAACCATTTTAGAACTCAGCTTAGGTATCACTAGAACGCATGCTCTGACTTGGTTTCATGAATATTGGACTCACAATGTGACTTACAGAGCGTTAACACACTTTTTCTACAATTATACCTAGTTTTTGACCTTACTCATACTTGACCCAGTTTTAAACTCAGCAGAGATATGGTTGGAACAAATTGATCTGACCAAATTTCATGAATATAGCATAATTGTGGGAGTGTAGAATGTGGATGATGCACGACCAACAAAAGGTGATCAAAAAGGGTCTCAATGAGCTCATTTACTCAGTTGAGCTAAACATGTGACTTAAGAGTATTAACAATTTAACATGGCTTCACAACAGTAGAATCAGGAAAACTGCCCTGCCCCATGAGGGGGCCTGATTTACAACATACAAGAAACATTTTGAGACTTGGCCCTAATATTATCAGGTTAAAATATTACGAACAAGCTTTATGATGCATGGGCGAAATAAAAAAGAAAAACATTGCCCCCTACTGCGCTTTGAAGCCGCATCACAGCTAATTTAGAGAAAATTATCCAAGTCAAGTCCAAGGCAAATAACTTCACCAAAAATCAATGGACTAAAACGAATCACACACTTCATCTGTAATTAATGTAGGCAGACATGCAGGTAGACATAAATACCAAAAATTAGCTAAATATCAAAGTGTTTCATAAACAAGAGGGCCATGGTGGCCCTGTATCGCTCCACTGTTGTTTTATGCGAAAAAAGCGTGCAATGCGCATGGGTTGAAATGTACTCGAGCATGTGACAATCTCTTTCTATCCCTCGTCCCACTGGGCGCTTAAAGTTGGAAGGGTGAGCATTTTTTATATATGGAAAACGTTACTACGGTGCTAACTAAACAGACTAAAAAGTCTGGGAATTGTCTCACAGGTCCTTTGCTTATAATGTAGGTACATTTATCTCTCCAAAAGATATTGTCGTTCTTTCTATTTCACATATTTTTAAGATGCTGAAGATCAAATCTATGCATGTTCTACAAGATTAATTAAAGTTCCTTCATTCAATCATGAATCTTTTTCCAAGATTCCAAAAAGTGTTTGTAGGTTTCGAAGTTTCTGTTACTTATATAGTTCATGGCATATGCAAAATACCTAATGCCGTAGATCACCTGAACTTTACTTCATTCTTTTGGCATTAGTGAGTGTACAACTGTAGCAGGATTGTTAATGTGGTGAAGAAATTGTGAGGAAACATAAAGTTACGAGTTTTTCAGGTTCATAAGATGCCGAAAGGCAGTAGGAGGTCGTTTGTAGAGGTTGTTTGTTAAACAAAGTAAATGTTTATGAGACAAAAAATTGAATTATAATTCATCAAGATGTTGCGATCATGGCAACACTACTTGCATATGGCGTGTGGTTTAAAGAGATATCATGACAAACAACTAGCTTGACCTAACTTTCCTTTACATTTTTCCATCTTACATTGGTTACCTGTCATGTTTGTTTTTGAAAAATACTAGGATTGCCATATATTGAAATAAGGTATCTGACCTATTCTCTGATAGGTTGCTAGTAATAGACTTAGCAGCAGTCATGTTATAAACAAGGGGATTGTTCACGGCATTGGTAGAATATACTTTTAATAGATACAAATTTTTTTTTAAGTTGGATTCTCCTTACTTTTTTGC
Organism: Dreissena polymorpha; assembly: GCF_020536995.1. Taxonomy (NCBI): domain Eukaryota; kingdom Metazoa; phylum Mollusca; class Bivalvia; order Myida; family Dreissenidae; genus Dreissena; species Dreissena polymorpha. Next base: position 107,346,107 of record NC_068356.1, on the reverse strand, counting down.
TACTGAGTATTAAAATCACTTAATTTCAATGTAACAATTTGTAGTTAAGTTTATCTTGAACAAATATTTTTTGCTGTCTGTTTATAAATCATAAAATGATGTCATTCAAATTTTTTTTTTTTATAAATAGGGCCTATAATAAAACAAGAATTTTGAGAATGTTAACATAAAAGAATAAATATTTGGTGAAAACAAACAAAACAATACAATTTTTTTTATAGAATGTTATATACAAACAAGGTTAATGGACTAAATAAAAATAAACACACTTGAGTGTTCTTCTTGTGTTAATGATGTATTAAACTGAGTTAAATTAATAAATATAATTTGTTTACCTTTCAATATCTTGCATTTCACATCTTTAGTTCAATGCTATTTCAATTAACTTAATAGCGTGACAAACATAATAAAGCAGAATATGCATATGAATCTGATTATACACAGATCCACTATCATATAAATCAAATCATGTTTGTCTATTTCCATGTTCGAAAGATCCTCTTCTAAATTGTTTTACTTCGTGAGTAGACTGAACTCCCAATTTGCAAACAGAAACACTGGTTTCCGTGACACAAATTCACTGTGCACATTTCTAAACAAAATATGTGTTTTTTGTATCTAAAACGTAGTCTTTTTCGTTGACAAACACATTTCATTATATCAAACTATATGATGTCAGTCGTTAATTCGATTGATATTTGTCATTTCAATAATCTTAATTTTCGCTTCAGGTTACAATATACTAAATCTTTTTGGAGTGCAATGCTATACTCTTTAAAAACCTGAACATCATTTATAAGAAGACACAATTCTCTGTGTGGGCACTTGCCATGACTTTATTTTAGAATGTTTTTTTGTGCATGTGGTAGGGAAAACATTTATATTTAACAGAAATTCACTCATTTGCTTGAAAGTTGGAGACTACATGAGACTTTGACAGATGGCAGGAAACCCTAATCCACTGGTACGAACCCGGTAAATAGATGGCTGTAAAACAGTGACCGCTGATTGGCATCGAGTTCTTTCTTGCATAACGCATGACCCCCCTTTTTTATTGTCTAAATCATTGCGGCTTGGAATGCTCTTTATGAAAAGGTATGGTTATGGGGGTCTCTATGCGCAAAACTTTGACTTTATTTTTTGTTGAAGTTATTGCTTTTACATTGAATTTGTGTAGGAAATCTTTTGGTATATTGTGACCTTCACAACGGCGCCATTTGCATATGAAATACCAAACACATCTTATGAAACCAATTTTAATTGGAAGATTGGAAAAACGACAGCCAATTATATCACTCGTTTTAAAAATGCTTAGGCAGAATCTACCTGTGTAAAATGCGGAGAGATTTCGCGGGCCGCGGATATATTAAGCATATGTTCATTTTTGTGACCCCCGGGGCAGGGTCAAATTTGACCCCAGGGGCATAATTTTAACAAACTAAGTAGAAAACTATTAGATGTCACTACATACTGAATTTGGTAGCCCTAGGCCCTACGGTTATGGACAAGAAGATTTTTAAAGTATGCACAAAATAGGCTTTATATAAGCATATGTTCAATTTGTGACCCCCGGGGCAGGGTCAAATTTGACCCAAGGGGCATAATTTGAAGAAATTTGGTAGAGGACTTTAAGTTGTTTCTACATACCCAATTTGATAACCCTAGGCCCAATGGTTATGGACGGGAGATTTTGAAAGTTTTCACAAAATAGGCCTTATATAAGCAAATTTTTTATTTTGTGACCCCTGGGGTGGGTTCAAATTTGACCCCAGGGACATAATTTGAACAAATTTGAAAGAGGTTCACCCAAGGAACATTCCTGAGAAATTTCATCAGAATTGGACCAGTACTTTAGGAGAAGAAGATGTTTAAAGAAAAAGCGCACGCACGCATGACGGACACAGGACCATGACATAAGCCCCACTGGCCTCTGGCCAGTGGAGCTAAAAACCTCCGGAAAATGGTAAATATAGAGAAAAAGTCCAAGGCCCATAACTTCGCAAAAAACAATGGACAGGAACAAAACTCACACTTCACCTTAAGGTCATATAGATAGACTTGCACACCAAAAATGAGATACATATCTCTAAGCATTGCGTAAAAACCTCAGGTAAAAGAAAAGTTCTAAGTCCAAGGCCCAAAAAAACCAATTGATCAGAAAGAAACGTACACATCATCTGTAGGTCATGTAAGTAGACTCACATACCAAAAATCAGCTCAATATCTGAAAGCATTGTGTAAAAAACCTCCATAAAAAAATGTTTATAATAAAGAAAATGTCTGAATTTTTTTCCAGAAAACAGATTTTTTTTTAGTCCAGCAAACATAACTTTGCCAAAAAGGAATAAACCGGAATAAAACTCACACTTCATTTGTAAGTAATTTAGGTAGACTCACATACCAAAAATACGTTGAATGGAAACGGAAAGTAAAAAAACGCAGGAAAACGAAAAATAACTTCTCCAAAAATCAATGGAAAAATCGAAGGTCATGAGAGGTAGACTCACATACCAAAAATCAGCTCAATATCTGAAATCATTGCGTTAAAAACCCCTGGAAAACTAAATGCCTGACAGACTGAAGGAGGGACAGTCCAACTGCTATATGCTACCCAACCGGGGGCATAAAAAAAGACCTCTACATCATTGGCAAGGTTTCACTCAAGTCATTCTAAGAATAGTGCCCTACCCTGGCAGAAATGATTCCATTGGACCAGACCATTCAATGGATGGCACCAACATGTAATTACAGCACAAATAATTTTCATCAAAACAATACAACCAACTCCAACCAATCGTCTGTTACACTTTATTTATATTAAGGCCAACATGAGTTCTAGAGTGTTAACAAGGTTTCACAAGTCATATAAAGAAATCTGACCCTGCAGTCATTTTGTTTTAATTGACTGAACTTGGCAAACAATGAGAACATGTTCTGAGCAAGTTTCAAGATGATTGGGGAAACAATACTGAGTATGAATTCTAGTCTGTTCACAATATTTTTCTTCAATTTCACCTAGTGAGCTTGTTTTTACCTTACATAACCCACTTTTGTTCTGGGTCAATATATCATAAGCACAATTAAATGTTCTGACCACATGCTATTTAATCTAGGAGACACACACAACCATGAATATCTGTATCTGTAATACAGATCAATGATTGCAGTGAAGTCTTAAATGGCCTGTTCTACAACATTTTATACAAACATTAAAAGAACATAATAACTATGTTTACATCTTTGACTGGTCATGGAAAACCAGTTCTAAATGGTGACAATTTGTATCCTTCAATCAATCTGTCAGGCTACTATTATACAAAATTGCTGACAAGGCGTGTCTATCTTTTGACATGTAGTTGGATGTTAAGATTTATAGTATTGTTTATTTAATCGTCCATGCCAATGTATCTGAAGAGGTATGCCATGGACTCCTTGTTGTGTATGCGACGTATGGCCTCCACAAGCATGCCACTGATGTCAACCGTCTTGATCTTGTTGCACTGCATCTTCTGAATCTCATGTGGAACTGTGTTAGTCACAACCACCTGAAACACACTGCATGTTCAGTATCTCATGTGGAACTGTGTTAGTCACAACCACCTGAAACACACTGCATGTTCAGTATCTCATGTGGAACTGTGTTAGTCACAACCACCTGAAACACACTGCATGTTCAGTATCTCATGTGGAACTGTGTTAGTCACAACCACCTGAAACACACTGCATGTTCAGTATCTCATGTGGAACTGTGTTAGTCACAACCACAGTAAACATTCATGACCTCCTTTACATACATGGAGTACAGGCAATCATATACACATCAACATGAACATTATTCCAATTATTAAAAAAAAATCCGTAGTCTTTTTAGACACTTATCTTGTACATTTTAGTGATATCTGATTAAAGGATATAAATCTGTTTAGAGATACAGTGATAAGTTAAAATTGAAAGGTCTTAATAACAAATCATGACCAGGTTTAAAAATAATCCACAATTGACCATCATAGATTATATTAGAATTCTTTAAAGTTTCAGCTTCCAGAAAAAACTTCACAATTATATTCATTGATAACTATAGCATTACAAAAAAACTGTTTTTCAACATATTCTATCTTAATGACCATGACCAAGTTCTTAACTATACTTACTAGAGGGTGTAAAAGTGGGTGAGGCCAACAATTAATATTTAGTACACATATAAGTGGCAAAGTTATTTATGTAATAGGCATGAATATTTTAAAGCAATTTTGTTACTTGTATGAAGTTGTGACCCCTTGGGCACTGCCAGTTTTGACAACTTGGCCATGGTTTAAAAAAAAACTGTTAAGGACCATTATACAATGTTATCTCGTATACAGAGGTTTCAGAGAAAAATATGCAAAGAGTTATTTTGATATATAGGTCTATCTTAATCATGTGGACCCTGGGGCATTGTCAATTTTAAGGCTAGGGGCATGATATATAAATTGTGTTAGGACCAAATAACTATATAGTTAACCTCATGATCTTAAAAAATAATTTTTGGTTGAAGTTATGATGCTTTATCAGTGTATTTTGACTTTGTGAACCAGAAGTCTATCCTAAAAATCAAAATGTAGAATGTTAATTTACCAATCACTTTGAAAAATAGGGGGGATTTTTCAGAAACAGGGAAGCAATTATCAAATACTATCAGGTCATGAGTGAAATACTATGTTAACTACTGTTCAATAAAACAGCACTTTCCATAGTATTGCAATTACTGAAAAAATGAAAATAAATGTTCTCTCAGCAGTCCCCTAAATGGTTAATGTCGTAGGAGTAGGCTTACATACTTTTTTAGTTGTCGCAATATACAGATGTTAGTTTTCATTTATTCAGGTAGACCCTGGCAAAAACAGCTTTTGTCAGATGAATACTGGGTTAACTGTAATAACTTTCATATTCCTCATAATGCAATCTATCCACATACTCAGTTTCATCAATATAGCTTAAGTTCCTATTGAGTTGTACACGGATTAAGATTTTGTTTTAACTCACTTCTGTAACCAAAGCAATCAAAATTTTCGTCAAACAAACAACATGTATTTATTCCATAAGATTTTTTATCTGTATACCAAGTTTCATCAACCAAGCCTTACAACTTGAGGAGTTTTCGCAGGGGTTTTTCACATATTTTTCTCTTATTTCTGTAACCATTCAAACCAAAATTGTTGTCAGACAATAAATGTGAAATATTGTGCAGACATCACACACTGCCTTTCTGTCCACAAACTAGATTCATCAACCAAGCAAAAGTGCTTATGTGAAATTGCAGGATCAAGATTGTTTCCAACAGTTTTCACTTATTTCTCAAACAATAGCATTTGTGTTTGAAAAAACTGAAATAAGGTATGCATTCCCCATATGACCCTCTATCTACATACCAAGTTACATCAACCTAGCTCAAACACTTATCAAGTTATCTGAAGGTCCTAATTTTTTATTCAGTTGTCGCTTATTTCTGTAACAATGGCAACCATAAGGTCCACATACAAAGTTACATCAACCTAGCTTAAATACTTGTTTGAGTTATCCCAGGATCCTGATATTTTGGACAGTTTCCACTTATTTCTGTAATCAAAGAGACCACATTTTTTTTGGAAAAAAAGGCTGAAATAAAGAGCATGTTCCCCATATATAACTCTAGCCACACACAAAAATGGAATAATTCACTCTAAAGTACTGTTTAGTTATCCCATGATAGGAGTTTTTTCTGACTGTTTTCACTTATTCCTGCAACAAAAGCAACAGCAATTTTTGTCTGAGGAATAAACTGAAAAATCTCTGCATTTTTCTCATATGAACCTCTATAAACATACCAGATTCAGAAAGAGAGATGGACATACAGACCAAGGGCATAACATTTTACTACAATATAATTGGCATATGCATATCTTCACATGATAGGGAATTATCCCTGCAAATTTGAATATCGGACATTGAAAAGTTTAAAACACATGCAGACAAGTTTGCATCTACTGACAGACCTCCAGGGTGATAACATTATACTCCTCTTTACTTCATAATGGTTGGTGTAAAAATTCCTCATTTATCAGTTGTAATTGTCCAACAAAAAGTAAGACTGGCTTACAAAAATAAAAGGAACAATTGTGGTAGAACTGATGACTACTCAATATTGCAACTGAGACATCTTGTTGTGGTCTTAATCCTTTTTCCTACAGATCTACTTCATAATACATCACAATGTCTTGTTGAGTAATTGTGAAGTGATCTTAAAATATGTTTTTTCATGGGAAGTTATGCATCAGAACAAACAAAAATGAATTAACCTTAATCTTTGATCTCCAATTCTTGTACATACGCATAACAACTCATTTCATACACTCCAACAAATGCACAGGCAAATTTTAATCCCTCTTAAAGCCCCATAAACACTCAAAATAAAAAAATATTTCCTTAAAAAATTAGAAAAATAAAAGTTAACGCATAAAAAATCAGTGTTCTAAAAACATTAGTCCAAATTTCAACGCTAGATGTGGTCTATTCATAACTACGCTGTGCTTTTGACACTGCCCAAAGCCAATCTCGAGTTCGCTCGTAAATGTTTTCGGATATGGTCGCCGGAAATTCACATGGAATATATTGTCACACACAAAATTTGTATTTTGTATCTTCTTAAATCAATGTTACCATACCACATCTAGCGCTGAAATTTTGGCTTTTGCTATAAGGAACACTGATCTTTTATTGGTAAACTTTATTTTGCTAAATATTTGTCAATTTTGAGTGTTTATGGGGCTTTAAATCGCAAGAAATAATGCAGACATGATACGCTGATTTTTAAGGTCCTAATAAACTCATTTAAGTTACCATTTGTGTACCTAGTTTAAATTGAAGTTCTGACATGTACAGTGTTACTTTTAACACACTTACAAATTGAAGGCCAGTTGAATTGGAATTCAGATAACATACTAACTAATCCTCAGGTGAGCTAAACAGTACATTTAAAAACAAACATAAAAACAGCTATGACAATTTGAGTTAAGTTGCAACACCTCATCAATGCATGAATCCTCTATAAGTCTTGGTGCATCGGAGGAGAGCAGTCCATGGGTGGCCATTGCGTAGATCTTGTAGGCCCCACGCTCCTTCAGCACAGCTGATATGGAGACAAATGACTGCACATCGTCAATCATGTCATCCTACAAACAACCACCAGGGGCTTTATATAGAACTAGGTGTTTTTGCATCAACTGGTGCTACTTACAATACACTGGTGTTGTACTAGACAGCAATATAAGACAGCAATCACATATTTTGGAGAGATAAGATAAAAAAAATTTCATAAATATCCATCCTCAGGAGAACTTACAAGTACATGTCTCATGGCTATTCATGCTCAGGGAGAGCTTACAAGTACATATCTAATAGCTATTCATGTTCAGAAAAGCTGACAAGTACATGTCTCATGGCTATACATGCTCAGGGAGAGCTAACAAGTACATTCTCATACCTATTCATGATCAAGAGAACTAACAAGTACAGTATAATACCTATTCATGATCAGGAGAGCTAACAAGTACATGTCTCATGGCTATTCATGCTCAGGAGAGCTACGAAGTACATTATCATACCTATTTATGCTCAGGGAGAGCTAACAAGTACATTCTCATACCTATTCATGTTCAGGAGAGCTAACAAGTATATTCTCATACCTACTCATGCACAGGAGAGCTAACAAGAGTATATTCTCATAAATATTCATGCTCAGGAAAACTACAGAGTACATTTTCATACCTGTTCATTGGAGCAAACAAGTAAACTCTCATACCTATTCATGATCAGGAGAGCTAACAAATACATTCTCATACCTATTCATGCACAGGAGAGCTTACAAGTACATGTTGCTTACAAGTACATGTTTCATAGCAATTCACGCTCAGGAGAGCTAACAAGTAAATTATCATACCCATTCATGCTCTGGAGAGCAAACAAGTACATTCTCATACCTATTTATATGATCAGGAGAGCTAACAAGTACATTCCCATACCTATTCATACTCAGGATAGCTAACAAGTACATCATCGTACCTTTTCATGTTCAGGAGAGCTAACAAATACATATCTTTTCATGTTCAGGAGAGCTAACAAATACATTCTAATACCTATTCATGATCAGGAGAGCTAACAAGTACATTCTCGTACCTATTCATGCTCAGGAGAGCTAACAAGGACATTCTCTTATCTATTCATGATCAGGAAAGCTGACAAGTACATTTTCATACCGATTCATGATCAGGTGGCTGACAGGTACATTACCATACCTATTCATGATCAGGAGAGCTAACAAGTACATGTTTCATATCTATTCAACAACTAACAAGTACATTCTAATGTTGGTTCATGCTCAGGAGAGATAACACGTATATTCTAATACCTATTCATGCTCAGGAGAGCTAACAAGTACATTATGTTACATATTTATGATCAGGAGAGCTAATAAGTACATGTTCATACCAATTTATGCTCAGGAGATAACAAGTACATTCTCAAACCTATTCATGATCAGCAGAGCTAACAAGTACATTCTCATACCTATTCATGCACAAGAGAGCTTACAAGTACACCCTTATACCTATTCATGCTCAGGAGAGCTAACAAGTATATTATCATACCTATTCATCATCAGGAGAATTAACAAGTACATTCTCATACCTATTCATACTCAGGATAGCTAACAAGTACATTCTCATACCTATTCATGCTCAGGGAGAGCTAACAAGTACATTCTCATACCTATTCATGCTCAGAAGAGTTAACAAATTCATTCTCATACCGATTCATGATCAGGTAGCTGACAAGTACATACTCATACCTATTCATGATCAGGAGAGCTAACAAGTACATGTTTCATACCTATTCAAGCTCAGAGAGAGAGCTAACAAGTACATTCTCATACCTATTCATGCTTGGGAAAGCTAACAAGTACATCCATATACCTATTTGTGCTAAGGAAAACTAACAAGTACATTCTCATATCTATTCATGCTCAGGAAAACTAACAAGTACATAAATCAAACCTACTCTTGCTAAGGAGAGCTAACAAGTATATTGTCATATCTATTCATGCACAGTAGAGCTTACAAGTACATTATCATACCAATTCATGCTCAGGAGAACTAACAAGTACATAAATTGTACATATTCATGCTCAGAAGAGCTAACAAGTATATTATCATACCTATTCATGATCAAAAGAGCTAACAAGTACATTCTAATGTTGATTCATGCTCAAGAGAGCTAACACATATATTCTCATACCTATTCATGCTCAGGAGAGCTAACAAGGACATTCTCTTACCTATTACTGCTCAGCACAGCTAACAAGTACATTCTCATACCTATTCATGCTCAAGAGAGCTAACAAGTACATTCTCATACTTCTTCATGATCAGGGGAGCTTACAAGTACATTATCATACCTATTCATGCTCAGGAAAGCTAACAAGCACATTCTCATACCTATTCATGCCCAGGAGAACTAACAAGTACATGTTTTATACCTCTTCAATCTCAGATAGAGCTAACAAGTACATTCTCACACCTATTCATGCTCAGGAGAGCTAACAAGTACTTCCTTATACCTATGTGTGCTAAGAAAAACTAACAAGTACATTCTCATACCTATTCATGCTCAGGAAAACTAACAAGTACATACATCATACCCATTCATGCTCAGGAGAGCTAACAAGTATATTCTCATACCTATTCATGATCAGAAGAGCTAACAAGTACATAATAATGTGAACTCATGCTCAAGAGAGCTAACAATTACAAATATAATACATATTCATGCACAGGAGAGCTAACCAGTAAATTCTCAAACCTATTTATGATTAGGAGAGCTAACAAGTACATTCTACAATCTATTCATGCTCAGAAGAGCTAACAAGTACATTCTCATACCCATTCATGCTCAGGAGAGCCAACAAATACAACTATAATACCTATCCATGTGCAAGAGAACTAACAAGTACACATTCTCATACCGATTCATGCTCAGGAGAGCTAACAAATACAACTGTAATACCTATTCATGTGCAAGAGAACTAACAAGTACATTCTCATATCTATTCATGCTCAGGGAGAGCTAACAAGTACATTCTCATACCTATTCATTATCAGGGAGAGCTAACAAGTACATTCCCATACCTATTCATGCACAGGAGAGCTTATAAGTACATTCTCATACCTATTCATGAACAGGAGAGCTAATAAGAACATTTTCATACCTATTCATGCTCAGGAGAACTAACAAGTACATAAATTATACCTATTCATGCTCAAGATAGCTAACATGTATATTATCATACCTATTTATGATCAAGAAAGCTAACAAATACAAATATAATACCTATTTATGCTCAAGAAGGCTAACAAGTACATTATCATACCTATTGATGCTAAGGGAGAGCTAACAAGTACATCCTCATACCTATTCATGCTCAGGGGGAGCTAACAAGTACATTCCCATACATATTCATGCACATGAGAGTTTACAAGTACATTTTCATACCTATTAATGCTCAGGGGGAGCTAACAAGTACATTCTCATACCTATTCATGCACAGGAGCGCTAACAAGAGTGCATTCTCATACCTATTCATGCTCAGGAGAGCTAACAAGTACATTCTCATACCTATTCATGCTCAGGAGAGCTAACAAGAGTACATTCTCATACCTATTTATGCTCAGGAGAGCTAACAAGTTTTTCTAATTCCTATTCATGCTCAGGAGAGCTAACAAGTACATTCTAATGTTGAATCATGCTCAGGAGAGCCAACAAATACAAAAATAATATATATTCATGCTCATGAGAGCGAACAAGTAGATTATGATACCTATTCATGCTCATTAGACCTAACAAGTACATTCTACAACCAATTCATGCTCAGGAGAGCTAACAAGTACATTTTCATATGTATGCATGCTCAGGACAGCTAACAAATACATTCTTATACCTATTTATGTGCAGGAGAGCTTACAAGTACATTCTCATACCTATTCATGCTCAAGAGTGCTAACAAGTACATTCTAATACCTATTCTTGCTCAGGATAGCTTACAAATACATTCTCATACCTATTCATTTTTAGGAAAGCTTACAAGTACATTCTCATACCTATTTGTGATCAGGAGAGCTAACATGTACATTTTCTTACCTATTCATGCTCAGGAGAGCAGACAAGTACATTATCATACCTATTTATGATCAGGTGATCTAACAAGGACATTCTCATACCTATTCATGCTCAGGAGAGCTAAAAAGTACATTCTCATACCTATTAATGATCATTTGGAGAGCTATAAGTTGTTTAATACCTTTTCATGCTCAGGAGAGCTAACAAGTACATTCCCATACTTATTCATGCTCAAGAGAGCTAACAAGTACATTTCCATACCTATTCATGCTCAGGAGAGCTTACAAGTACATTCCCATACCTATTCATGCTAAGGAGAGCTAACTAGAGCTTTGTCACAGATGTGACGAATACCCCCACATGCCGCATTGACACAGAATATTTTGCATGTTGTCTTTACAAAAAACAGCGGACACCATGCTAAATGTTTCAAACACACTAATTGACCCTGTGACCTAGTCTTTGACCAAGCATGACCCATATTCAACTTGACCTAGACATCAAGATACAACATCTGACCAAGTTTGGTGAGGATCGGATGAAAACAACTTGAATTAGAGAGAGGACACTTAATACGGACTGACAGACAGACAAGCTCACTCCTATATACCCCCCTAAACTTTGTTTGTGGGGGTATAACAAGTATATTTCTCACAAATAATTTTACATGTTCATGGTCAGGTGAGCTAAAATATAAATTTCTAGCATCTATGCATGATCAGTTTAGCTAAATAATATATTTCTCAGATACATTAAATTTTAAGTGAGGTAAATGGTACATATGTTATATATATTCATGAATGGGTGAGCTAAAAAGTATATTTCTCATGACTATTAATGTTTTGAAAAGCAAAAGAACTAAAAAAACTACAATTCTCAATATATTCATGCTGAGGTTAGCTAAAAAGTAAAATTCTCCTAGCAACTCATGCTCATGTGAGCGAAATAGTATATTTCCATAGCTGTGTATGTTTGGGAGATATAAAACGTATATATTTCTCATAATAATTCAATCTCAGGTGAGCAAAAAAAGCATATTTTTAAACCATTCAATTGTCTTATTTCTCTTTTTATGTTCCCCAGTCTATACTGGGAAACATATTGTTTTTGCCCTCTCGGTTTGTTGGTTTATTTGTTTGCGTTTCATTGGTAAACTTTAACATTGGCCATAACTTTTGCAATATTGAAGATAGCAACTTGATATTTGGCATGCATGTGTATCTCATGGAGCTGCACATTTTGAGTGGTGAAAGGTCAAGGTCATCCGTCAAGGTCAAATATATGGGGGGACATAGTGTTTCACAAACACATCTTGTTTACAGTTAATTTTGCCAACAATATCATTTTAGTTTGTTTGTTGTCAATGCAGAGAGACAGGAGAGGGAAGAAAGGGTCTACACTTACCACAATAATAGCAACAGTTACCACAATAATAGCAACAGTAACCACAATAATAGCAACACTTACCACAATAATAGCAACAGTAACCACAATAATAGCAACACTTACCACAATAATAGCAATCCTCCCACCAACATCACCCACCACATTCAAAGGTGGCTTTTCTTTGGCTTGTATTGCTGCAATTCACAAATAACAGAATATTTAACTGTTCAATAAGTCTACTGAGTTCCATATGCATTTTAAGAAAAGAAGATATATGTATTATGTTTAAATACACACAGTTTTCAATATTTGACAGTACACAATTAACTTATGGGAAATTTAAAAAATAATGAAGTTAAAATCATCTATTTTTCTACTAAATGACAAACAGGAAGATTAATACACACAGTCTTCAATATTTGACAGTACACAATTAACTATTGGGAAATTTAAAAAATAATGAAGTTAAAATCATCTATTGTTCTACTAAATGACAAACAGGAAGATTAAAATGAAATCTTCTTACATACACATCAAACTACTTGAATATGTTCCAAAATTATTTTTTTGTTGGTAATCTTTTATAATTGGACGCTTTATAAAACATAAAAAAGTCCAAGGTGCATCGCTTTTTGTGTGACATTTGAACTAGTATACTTTGTCCTTTTTGTATTATTAAACAACCCAAGGAGCACTCCAATAATGGTCCACATTGTGATATCTAATGGTAATGTTTATGTGCTTTATCGCAGTTAACAGGTATTGGTTGCTAAGTCTATGTGTTCCAGATTAATTTATTAAGACATATGGTTAATTTAGGGACAAATTGTCCCCTTAATCAACGGGTATATACATGAGTCTGAATCTTGTGTCAATATTTCAAAGTATTCTGTATCACAGCCTTCACAATATGGCCTTTGATATATTCAGGTGAAAAATATCTATGTGTACACATGTTGAAAATATAAATATATTTTTCTAAAATCAATATATATTTGATTTATTTCAACATAACATGCTATTCTTATAGTATACTTATCATTGACATAACACAAACGAGAAAAAAAATCAAGGAAAAATGTATAAAATCCTTATGTTTTATCCTGCTCAAGAATGTGTTGTAGACTATATGTGTCTGTGCCCTGAAATGTAAGGCACATAATGAGAAGAGGTTTTGAAGCCTTTCTTTAGCCATCCGTAAAATGATTAAATTGTTCTTTTTAGTGTAAACAAATTGATTTGCATTATTTATTCTTTGTTTTATGATAATTCTTGCATAATAACTTTCCTAAAGGATTTTTGTATACCGGGTAAATAATCTCTATAATTTTGAAGCCAATGTATAATTTATATACTAATATCATAATCAGATTTGGGGGCAAAGATTCAACAATGGACCACTTTTCTGCACTTAAGAAATAAATGCAATAAATTTTTTGTTCTCACAATTGATTAAAATCATCTATTTTTCTACTAAATGACAAACAGGAAGATTAATACACACAGTCTTCAATATTTGACAGTACACAATTAACTATTGGGAAATTTAAAAAATAATGAAGTTAAAATCATCTATTGGTCTACTAAATGACAAAAAGGAAGATTAAAATGAAATCTTCTTACATACACATCAATCTACTTGAATATGTTCCAAAATTTTTGGATGCATATGGAACTCATTTAGTAATTTTTTACATTTAGTAAACAAAAAACAGAACAATTTGAAATTGATATTTTCCATCCTTAAACAATCCCTAGAAATGTGCCCACAGGACATGCATGCCAAGGCTAAATTACATTTTGTGAACACTAAATACAGCTATAACTTCAGAAAATATAATGAAAAAGGTAAAAGGTTGAAACTGTGTAACTATTATTTGTTTCCTAAATTTGACCTTGACTATCACAAAAAAACAACAAAATATGCACAATTCTTATTTCAACTACACATCATGCCAATAACCTTTATGCGACCCTGAACAGCACAGTCACAGACTAACCAGGAATTGGATTAAAAGCAAAATCAGCGCCTTGTACGGGTGGAGGAGAGTTACGACCATCCGGTTCATCTTCATCTTTTTCTTCGCCATGAATTACAGCAATGCTCAATCTCAGACGCTCGGCAAATGAGGTTACCCGCTTCACTGAATTTGGATTGCGTGCCACAATAACAGCATTTCTAAAATCTGGAATCTGAAAGAAAAACTTAGTGAAAAGCATTATGATTATGCTTATCTTCATAATCATTAACAGCATCATATGCTTCTTAACAATAAAAAGACTCAAACTACGGGTTGTTTCAGGATATATTCATGTAAGGAACTACCGGTAACTGCAAAAAAATCTTAAATAATTTGTTTTCCGATTTTCAGGATTTCTTTCAAACAGGATCTTCATTAAGCCCCATATGTTATAAAAATTGAAAAGAGATTTCTGTTTCATCATTTCTTGTTTCAACATTTTCATTCTTATGACAAGCCTTATTAATTTAAATAATTACTGTAACAGAAAAAACATGTTACCAGCCTGTAAATATAAAACAAAATGATCTAACTAATGTAAATTATTGTTAAATATAACCAGTTGGTTTCCTACCGTGGTCTGGATGTACTCTATGAGGAAGGGGGAGGCTCGCAGGTTGTCCACAGGAATATCAAAGAAGCCCTGGATCTCCTTCTGGTGGAGATCAATAGTGATGATGTGGTCCAAGCCTGCAACACAGCAAACACAACTCAAAGTTACACAACATTTCACATCAAATTCTCTAAATTGGAAGTAAATAACTGCTCATTGAAACCTGTTTTTGCATTTAAAGACTTTCTGAGCCATGGTAAAACAAGTGGTGACCTATAATAAGTGCTGGCTTGAGCAAGAGATATTAAAAGTGTGGATCAAAATTACATCTAAATGTTTGCAAGGATGACACATAAGTCAATACCCTTCTGAGACCTTTGTAAGATATGCACATAGGATTGGAATGCGTAAAACTGTTATCAATCAATTTCCAGAAATCACAACCTGATTTGCTCAACATCTTTGCAAGCAGTTTACAAACAATGGAGCCTCTTTTCCTCATTTTGCTCTGTTTAGAATAAGGCAGGTATGGTATTACGCCCACGATGTTGCGTGCACAGCTGGTCCTGCACGCGTAGGCCAGGATCTGCAGCTCCATCATGTCATTGTTCACATTCCTGAAACCATGGCAACCTGAATGTCCCAGCCTGGTACACAAGTTCAGCATAACACTGAGGATTATTTTTTATAAACTTTTTCTAGATATCTAAAAACAAGAAATATCTTTAAACAAATCCCCAAAGTCGCTCACCCGAGACACAAAGGAACTGACCTGCTCTGTGCAGCCCTAGATATAATTAGAACAAATGTTCTGACCAAGTTTACTGAAAAGTGAACTATAAATGTAACTTAAAGAGTGCCAACAAGGTTTAACTATAGCCATTTAAGATAAATTCCCCGCCCCCTTTCCGCCATGTTTTTCACCAGACTGGAACCATTTTCGAACTTATCCAAGATATAATAAAAACAAATGTGAAAACCAAGTTTCATAAAGATTGGGCGATAAATGTGAATTTTAGAGTTTTTCATTTATATAAGGAAAAATGCCCCGCCCCCTGGTTTTTCAACCAACCAGAATCATTTTCAAATTGTTCAAGATATCTATTGGAAAAATCTTCAGACCAAGTTTCATGGAGATCAGAGTTAGCATGGTTTAACTATATACATATATAGCCATATAAGGAAAAATCCCCTGCCCCCTTGTGACCATGTTTTTCAAGAAAATGGAACCATTTTCAAACTCGTCAAGATATCATTGCACAGATCTTCTGATTAAGTTTCATCAAGATCAATAAATGTGTCCTCTAGAGTGCTAAAAAGGTTTTACTAAAGCAATATATAGCCATATAAGGAACGAGTGCCAAACTGTCACAAGATACGCCCGTTTGAAGGTTTTGGACAACTTGATAACTTTACCATTTGAGTGGCAAAATGAAATACTTTTGAAAATTAAGCAACACATAACTTTACCATGTAAGTTGCAAAATAATATATTTTTATGTCATTACTAACCATTTGATAGGCAAAGTGATATGGTTTTTTTTAAATTAAGCAACAACTACATAACTAACCATTTAAGTGCATAACTAACCATACAAGACGCCGCCTGCCAAGGGTGATCTTATAAATGCCCAGCCCCCTGGCAGCCATGTTTTTCACCAGACCAGAACCATTATGGAACGCATCCAAGATATCATAAGGACAAATTTTCTGACTAGGTTTGATGAAGATTGGACGATGCATGTGGCCTCTAGAGTGTTAACAAGGTTTTACTACAGTCATATATAGCCATAAAAGGAACCTACCGGGAACCATTATGTTTTTAAACCTACCGGGAACCATTTTTGATCTCGTCCAAGATATAATTGGGACAAATCTTCTGACCAAGTTTCATGAAGATCGGACAATAAATGTGGCCTCTAGAGTGTTAACAGGGTTTTAATAAAGCCATAAAATTAAATTTTTTGGTGTCTGAAAATTTAGGTACCAAAAATATTCAAAAAGTACAAGTGTCCGAAAATTTAGAGACATACCCGTATAAGTTGTGTTTGTTTGTCATTTATTAAATTGAAATAAAACCAATCAATAAATGTGAAATCATTGTTTTGTGTTGTACTCTCCTTTCTCTGCTTTGAATAAAATACAACTTCAATAAAAAACAAACACTGCTTTCTGAATATAATATCATTTATGTTGGGTAAAACCGTTGTTTATTACCAGTATAGTATTAGTTACACTGTTAGTAACTGATGGTGTATGGGATATACACCCTCAGTACTTTCAAACCATACGAGAGTGTGTAACGATTACATCTCAACTGACTACTCGGGGTGTATGGAAATTTCTCGGGGTGTATGGAAAATACACCCTAGCACGTGACCGCTCTTAGCCAATCAGATAAGGTCATTTGTGTAGGAGGTGAGATATATGGTAATCTACCCAATAACGCAATTGTCATGGTTCATGGCCCTCAGGGCATTCTCTGCAAGGTTTTATGACCTTAATGCGGTCGCAAAATTCCATGATCAAACAGTTCCAGATTAGCGAAAACAGGGCAGAAATCTGGTAAAATAGCGCTGTAAAATATACTGTCAGAAAAATTGGAGTCATTAATTATGGTCAAAAACCCGTATGTCCGAAAATATAGTCACGAAAAATATTATTTTGGCTAAAAAAGGGGGTGTCCGAAAAGCTTAGAGTGTCTGAAAACTTAGAGAAATTAAGGTAACCATTTAAGGAAAAATGCCCCTCCCCTATGAGCCATGTTTTTCAAGCTACCGGAACCATCTTTGAACTCATCCAAGATATCATTGAGACAAATCTTTTGACCACGTTTCATAATGATCGGACAATCAAAGTGGCCCCTAGAGTGTTAACAAGGTTTTACTCTAGCCATATAAGGAAAAATGCACTCCCCCCCACCCCCCCCCCCCCGGCTAAGGGTATCACTTTAAAACGGTCACGTTTTGTGTTTTGCTAACAAACTTTTACAAAAACAGTTAACATTTAACAACAGTCAATATCAACAGAATCCATTTTAGTTCATTACGTTACGACGTTGCAAAGCTTATTAAAAGGTGCTGAAAAAGACTTGTATTTGTATCACATGCGTCAGATGGCCATTATTCACAATACTGCAAACATAAAAATACACCATGTACGGACAAGAGATCTGGAATATTTGACGTGCGTCGGCATGAAGTGCTGGAGAAAATGTTCCCGCCTTTTGTTGCATGAGCATGCCCCAAATCATCTTAAACATTAAAAGCGCATCGGCACAAAGTGCACGAGGAAATTTTCCCTCAGTTTCTTCATCAGCATTCATTTTAAGAGATATGGCGAACGAGACAGATCACGGAAAAAATCTCTGCATTGGAACATTTTTACTAAAATTAAAGTTTGCGGAAAAGAAAAGTTTAAATGTAACTTGTGAGCAACCGAGTACAAAGGTGTCAGTGCGGGGACCATGGCAAACTACATAAAAATGGTTCACATGTCTGTGCAACTGGATGCAACTAATACGTCCTCAGAAGATAATGAGAAACAGAAGCGGAAGCTGACTGATTTTGCCAAACCCACAATGACTCTGCAAAAATGGATAGTTTGCACAGAGAAATTAGCCCTCATGTGTGTGGGAGATCTCGGACCTATTTACATTGTAAATGGAGAAGGTTTCATTGACTTTTGTCAAGAGCTTAATCTGTCGTATGACCTGCATGGCCCTCGCACAGTGTCCACTTACATTACAAAAATGAACTAGTCGGAAAAAAGCGAACTGCTAAACATATTATCCATGCAGACTGGCGTGGCACTGACATCGGACCATTGGACAAGCCTTGAAACGGAGGGCTATATTACAGTAGCTTGTCACTTCATTGATGAAGGTAAGCACAAAATATAAATGCATTGATATATTTTTAATTATATAATTTCATATCAAATCAGTTTATGGAAACCACAGTACATTAATCATTTAATTATTTGAAATTTGACATTTAATTTGTTGGCATGTTTATAATGAAATAGGACATAATTTTAAGTTTACTGTAATGATGCAATGATTTAGTAAACAAATATATGTCATGTAGGAGTTTGTCAATTTGGATGTAGGAAAAAAAACCTCATCACGTTAGTGAAATTTGAATGTTGACTTTAGTATTATGCCAAAAATTATAAAGTATGTTGTAAAAAAAAGCTTATTTAAGCGTGTAAGAAGATGTTTAATGTATTCCATTTTATCACATGCTATACCCTGTTTCCCATGTAATACAACCATTACATATTTTTTTATATTACACATGTGTAATACAGCATTTTTAAGCGTATTCATTGGCTAAGTTTTCGTTTATTGACCAATCGCATTTTGTTATTTTGCTGAAATGACGTTGCAACGTCAAATGACGTCATAAAATGTAAACAACATTCGGGATTTATCATAATGTTTGCTTAATATTTATTTAATTTGCTTATTTAAAAAGCATGTGATAAAAAAGATCTGACACTCGTTGTCATATTATACCATATTTTATTAAACTCGTCCAGGAAATTTGTTAGTAAGCTCGCCAAAGGCTCGCTTATTAACAAAATTCCTGAACTCGTTTAATAAAATATGGTATGATATGACAATTCATGCCAGATCCTATATTTCTGTTTGCAGATTGGAATTACCACAACAGAGTGTTGGCCACTCAAGCTGTCAACGAGCAAAACAGTGCAGAAAATACAGCAGCCAAAATAAAATTGATAACCCAGGAATCCTGCATAAAATATGAGCAAGTTTCCACTATTGTAACTGACAATGCGTCAAATATGGTGGCGTATGTACAACAACTTGAGTGGACTCAGGTACGCTGTTTTGGACAGATGCTACAATTGTCAATTAGAAGTGGGCTTGAGAAGTCAAGACTATCCGAAAGGCATTGTTTTCATGCAGAAGATTAGTAAAATGTCTCAAATGCACTTGAATTAAAACAAAAGAAAATGGGCTCCAAGTTTAACGAAAACAGCTTAATCATTGACTTTGAAACACGTTGGAATTCAACATACGACATGCTCGAAAGGCTTCTCAAACAGCGTCTACCAGTTAATGCCGTCTTGCACGACCCAGCCGTAACAAAATCACTGATGCATGTTCTCTTGA
This sequence comes from Dreissena polymorpha, assembly GCF_020536995.1. NCBI lineage: Eukaryota > Metazoa > Mollusca > Bivalvia > Myida > Dreissenidae > Dreissena > Dreissena polymorpha. Next base: position 107,325,823 of record NC_068356.1, on the reverse strand, counting down.
CCTAACTGATGACTTGCATGTTCTCTTGACCTAACTGATGACTAGCTGAAAATAATGAGGGTCTGGTCCTGGTTTTAAAACCGCTATATTTTTTAACGAGAACAATGCCTTCAGAGCTGTACCCTACCGTCAGTGGTATTTACCCGATACTTTTCAGTATAATAAACAACCACCTCGCTGAGAATGACAAAGACACTCCTGCTGTTGCAAAATTTAAAAAAGACGTGCATTCTGATTTGGCATTCTGATTTGGTGAAAAGGTATAACATTGACGGTACAAAATCACATCAAGTCATATGCACTTTTCTTGACCCCAGGTACAGATCATTGCCCTTTCTGACGGAGCCCCAGTGGAAACTGGTTCATGAGAGTGTGCTTGAAGAACTTGAGCGTTATCTGTGTGATAAAGCTGTCCAATTAAGTCAAAGTCCATTTTTGTGGAGGACATTTAAAACATGGACACCTATACCCAACTTGCAGTTCTTGCAAGAAAATGGACCGGTGTGACAGCAACTTCCGTACCATCGGAGCGAGTGTTTTCCCTAGCTGGAGCTACCTTTACTAAGCTTGGGTCATTCATGCGCAGATACTGTATACTCGGAATACATAGTTGATACTGTCGTCCACCAACAATATAGCGGCCGATGGCAAACGTCGTATTTAAAGATAAACAAATGAAAAGAAGCGTAACAATAAACAAATTATTTTTAAGCTGATCACTTAACATCTTTCTCCCGACTATCAATCGATCAATTAAAGGATGATAATTAAATAATAAGTTCTATCTCGATGATGTTACACCTTTCTGCCGATAAATATTTGAAATTAAATGGTGATAATTAAGTTGTTTTTACCCACAAAATGTGCTAGTGCAAAGCAATTTATCAACCCAATTTTTTATTTGCAAGGTTTCTGGTTTTCATTTTCTGCAGTCAAACGATATGCACATTCTATTTGATGTGCAAAACTTGTACAATTTTTTGGACTGTCGTTTTCGGATGCATTATGTTTTTCGTCCATTATAATTTATTTTCGAAGTTCTTTATAGAAGAAATAGAATGACGAATACACATGCGGTGATATGACGGTGTGGTTTATAATATTTTAAATTGTATTCACCTGAAAATACAATTAGAAAGACTATAAAAAAGCACAATTAGGAAGGGCTTTTGATTGGGTGGAGGGGCACTGCCCTTAATTCCTGTTGAGTGTTGTGTTCCTGCGGCTGCGGTTCCAAGACCTCAAGCCTAATTCTCAGGATTTCAAATTTGGGACCATCGACACCACTTTTAAATGTACATCTATAAAATAACTTATGTTTGTACTTTGACAAGTACCACACTAATTATTTCTATATTGAAAACTGTATGTTATATTATGATATGTAATATGCCCTTGTTGTCATTAAAAAGAAATATAAGAAAGTTGATAGTATATATATAATTATTTCAAAACCAGTTTTTGCGCACCGAAAGACGAAAACAAGTTGGCTCAGAGAATTTTTGGGCCAGCCCTAGCTCACTCACTCCGACTCATCAGGGAGGCGCTTTACGTATTAAATGCATAGAGCTTCTGCGACGCAATTTATAAATCATCTTCTTCGTCAATTTTATTTAATGTTTTACATAAAAAGAGCGACCATGCTTATGAGTTCAGGGCTTTTAAAGCCGAATCAGTTTAGGTATGACTATCTAAAAGGTGTTAGCCTTGGTAATTAAGCTATGTTTTTCAAAGTATTTTCAGGTTATTATCCATCAACATTTACAGTATTTTTCTCTATATAAAAAGTTTCCTGAAGTTTCTTTTTGATATGGATAAAAAGTCAATGCAAGGCTACAGCCAAGTTGAAGCCATGAATTGACCATTCATTTTATCAGCAGTTAAATGGTTTTTGTGCTAGATTGCCTATATATGTATTGGAAAAAGCAGTTCAACAAAATAAAATAAAATAAAAAAATAAAATGTTTTTCCTACCTACCTACCCTAATATTTTTTGGCCCGTAACCTGAACCACAACATTATTTTGTTTTGGCCTAATGTGGGTTCAATATTAATTTGTCTTTGTTACAAAATATAACGGCATGTAAGTAGACAAAGTGTAACCCAATGGTTAAACAACAACGAGAACAGTTGGTTTTAATATGACGTCATTGCACGAATGGGATATGCACTGGATATAACTTCCGGAATTAATTACTACTTTTAGTTTAGAAATGAGATGGCACTGATGCTTTTAAAACTGACATAGGGATACTGTTTAAACGGTAGCATTTTGTTTATTTCATTTCATTCAAACGTTTAAATCTGTAATAGTGATACCCTTACCCCCCGGCGGCCATGTTTTTCAACCAACTGTAACCATTTTAAAACTCATCTAAGATATCATTGAGAATCTTCTGACCAAGTTTCATAAAGATCGGAAATAAATGTGGCCTCTAGATTGTTAACAAGGTTTTACTAAAGCCATTTATAGCCATATAACGAAAAATGCCCCGCCCCCTGGCAGTCATGTTTTTCAAGCAACCGGAACCATTTACAAACTCCTCCAAGATATCATTGACACAAATCTTCTGACCAAGTTTCATGAAGATCGGACATTAAATGTGGCCTCTAGTGTGTTCACAACGCAAATGATAACGTCCCACAAGGAACAACATACAAAAGACAATCACAAAAGCTCACCATGGGCACATTGTGCTCAGGTGAGCTAAAAATGCTCCGCCCCCTGGTGGCCATTTTTTTCAACCAACTGGAACCATTTTCAAACTCATCCAAGATATCATTGGCATAAATCTTCTTACCAAATTTCATGAAGATCGGACAAATTAATGTTGAAACTAGAGTATTAACAAGGCAAATGTTGACGGTGCACGCCGCACGAAGAACAAAAATGTGATCACAAAAAATAAACAAGAGCACCGCCTAGCGGGTGCAGACCGCTCATCTATTTTTCTTTTTAAAGGTGAAGGGACCTATCTCAATACTTCAATAAAAAAGGAGGGTGGGGTGGGGGTGGAGAGGGGTGTATATTGTGGGGATGTGGTAATTTATAACATTATCTTCCAAAAATAAGAAAAAAAATGGAAAAAAAAAATAAAAAAATGGGGGGGGGATTCTTGGGTGGGATGGTTGGACGGTCTTTCAAAAATAAAATAATAAAACTAAATATTTGTGTTTTTTTTAACCATGTTAAAAAAAAATTGGGGGGGGGGAGAGGGGGATATAGTGTGAGGGTGTGGTCATTCATAAGATAATCTTTCAAAAATAAGAAAAAATGGGAAAAATGGAGGGGGGGATTCTGGGGTGGGGTGTTGGGGAGGGTTTGGGTGCAGTCTATTGTGGTATGTCAGGTAAGTGTTGTTTTGTATGAATCAAATTCGACCGTACATAAAAAAGTTATGGCAATTTTAGCAAAATTTAATAATTTGACCTTGAGAGTTAAGGTCATTCAAAGGTCAAGGTCAAAGTAAACTTGCCAGGTACAGAACCCTCATGATAGTATAGAATTAAGTTTGAAAGCAATAGCCTTGATACTTTAGAAGAAAAGTGGATCTAAATACAAAATTTAACCAAATATTCAAAGCTACTAAAACAAAAAAAGGGCAATAATTCCATCAAAATGCCAACCAGAGTTATGCAACTTGTCCTGTACAGTCCCCTTATGACAGTTAGAGAGTGGTCTGAGTCTGAAAGCAATAGCTTTGATACTTTAGGCGTAAAGTGGACCAAAACACAAAACTTAACGAAATTTTCAATTTTCTAAGTATAAAGTGCCCATAATTCTGTCAAAATGCCAGTCAGAGTTACATAACTTTGCCTGCACAGTCCCCTTATGATAGTTAGTAAGTGTAACAAAAGCTTTGATACTTTAGGAATAAAGTGGACCTAAACACAAAACTTAACAAAATGTTCAATTTTATAAGTATAAAAAGGGCACATAATTCTGTCAAAATGCCAGCCAGAGTTATCTTACTTTGCCTGCCCAGTCCCCTCATGATAGTAAGTAAGTGTCCAAGTATGAATGCAATAGCTTTGATACTTTATGAGAAAAGTGGACCTAAACACAAAACTTAACCTGACACCGACGCAGACCCTCAGGTGATGACAATAGCTAATTTTTTTTTTTTTTAAATAGATGAGCTAAAAATAAATTATGGTTTTTGTTGATGAATGATTAGTAGTTATATCAATGAGATGAAAGATAGCAAATGCCTTTTTCTGCACAATTCTTATCTGCATCACACACAAATCAATTATGGGGTGTTGTGCAAGCTTTCGTGGCTTATTCGAATTATTAGATATTATTGTGTATCTATAGTTACAGAACAGAAACACACAAGAAGAAACTGAATGGAAATGAAATGAAAACATACAAGTCAACCATCTACACACAAATCATCCAATGATATTTTGGGAACAGACCTGTTTTAGTGGTTTGTCGGACAATTTGATTCAATTGTTAAATATTGTAAACCATCATGCTCATGCGTAATAAATTGGTCTATATGGAGGAATATTTCTAATTTAATTAATAAAAACTTGTACTTATGGAATTGTTGAAAACACATTAAGAATCTATTATTGATCACCGAATATCTTCATTTATATTATTTCTGGTCAAAATAAAATTCAAGTTCAACTAGTTAACGCAATAGCTTTCATATAACGATTCTTTTACGGATCACGAACTGACCTTGATACCTTGCGGGATGAAATGCAATGCATTTAAGTGAGGTCACGATTCCATGTTTGGAATGAAGGCTTGTTTAAAGCTTTATACTTTACATGTTTAACGTTAAATTTCGAAAAAATATCAAAATATTATGGTCAAAACCAACATCAGGATATGGAACAACGATACTTATATGATCTAAAGTATACTAGTGAACAGAATGCAATACGCTATTAATTATTAAATATGAGAACATAACCTTTTAATACAAAAGCTCTGATGCTGACTATCTTTTAACTATCAAGGGGCAGACACACACACGGTATTGATGTCCAGAGTTGAGTTGAAACTGTTGCATCCCTCAAGCCTTTTCATTAGAGATAAAATATTAATTGTTTCATGCTGAACAAGCAGTAAATATAGTTGTATAACGCACTGTAGTGTCCTTTTACCCTAAACTTAACAAAAATAGAAAATCAAGTAATTACGGTCAGTTAACCAGTTTAGAATCACCCGGCAAAAAACGTTAATTCTTTTGACCACAATAATTTCTTTCGGTATTTAGTGTCAATGTGAGAAGATGAAAAAAATGAAGGGTCAAATTTATTTTGTATGGTAACAGGTTAGGCCAGACAGCATATGCATTTTTTTGTCAAAAATAGCCAATTAAAGTTAACCCTTTGGAAAATTATTAAAAATCATTCAACTTACAGAATCAGTATTTCAAAACATTGTCATGGCAGTTGTTTTCAATCAGCAAAAAGTTTATTTGAAAATAATAAAGCCTTTTATATCCATATGCACATTTCAAAACATAGCTCATTCAATCAGGTCCGGTTAACTTTTTGCTGCATTTATCCCCCCTGTAAGCATAATACAAAAGCTTTCTTGCTAAAACTTTGTTAATTTATTCCTTTTCCTAATGTTTACCTGAGACACTTATCATTTTGTTTTTATTGGGGCATTATGGAAAATTAAATACAAATTAATCGGAACTGCTGATTATCCTGAACTGGTTGCAAACTGTATCTATTTATGTAAATGTGATAATTGTTTGTAGATTGTATGTTTTCTATTTCGAAAGGTGTCTGGCCTAATGGCCGGAAATGTATTATTCAAATTCATTGGACACTTTCAAAGGTCAGCTAAGGAAGAAAGGAAGGGTTAAACAGCTATGCTTAAATCTGTAAATTTGGCCACAAAGGCCCAGTCAGCTCTAGTGAACACATATCTTAAAAGTCTACATAGTTTAAATCTCATACATGTATAAACGGTACATACTTAGTTCCGGTTTGAATAATATAGACGTCTTTTCCACGAACTGACTCTTTAATTTCAACTGCTGTCTCTGGAATACATAATAAAAAAATAATTAGAAATATATAAAGAACTTTAATCATACACACAAGTACTGTCATTATAAGTGCATAACGCTTCCACTATACATGTATTGTTTTGACTCAAACGTGTGATCTTGACCTTGAAAGTATGGAATAATATTCAAGTTTTTTTAATTAAAAACTGAAAAATAACACAACAAAAACTTAGTTTAATAAACTGAAGAAGGAATTATGATATTTGTACTCTTTTCTGCCTTTTCACAGATTAAATTATATGAAACTTATGCATAATTCCGTTCAATACTAGAAAAACAATACTTTCATCATCATCATCATCATCATCATCAACATCATCATCATCATCATCATCATCATCATCATCATCATCATCATCATCGTCGTTGTCGTCGTCGTCTTTAAATCATCTGATCCAAGAAGATTGTTGAAAAAAAATAATATGCATTTCAGGGGCAAACTTTAAATTGACACCGCTTTATTTACTAATGATATATATATCCTATCCTTGCAATATAGATATAGTGTCAAGTGCAGCTAGCAGTTTAGAAATCACCTAACATTTCTGATAAACTGAACTTGAATTGTACACCGATAAATGAAAAAAAGAGGCCCATGACTGCCTTATTCGCCTTACTGGCTTGAATCAATAGGGCTCAAGCCCTTGATAGTATGAACAATCTGAGTAAGTTTTAAATAAACAGACCCAAAATGGGAAATTTATCGCATAAACAAGAAGAAACGTAAAATTTAAACTTCAAATGGCTCCTTTTCAACAATAAGTTGGACAAATTTTCTTCACTCTCAATGGGGTTCTGGCCCTTGATGATATAAAACATTCGTTGAAGTTTCAAAAGGATAGAACTTTATATGAAAACAAACAAGAAATGTGTTTGTCGGAAACACTATGTCCCCTTCTGCGCCGCTTTATATTATATATTTTTGACCTTTGACCTTGAAGGATGACCTTGACCTTTCACCACTCAAAATGTGCAGCTCCATGAGATACACATGCATGCCAAATATGAAGTTGCTATCTTCAATATTGCAAAAGTAATGGCAAAATGTTAAAGATTTTCATTTTTTTCTCACATTCAAGGGGAGATACTTCTGTTCTTATATCTCCGATATTGCTCATTTTCAATAGGGTTTGACTCATCATTAAAATAAAGACACTGTGCAAGTTGGGAAATGATTGGATGAAAACTGTGGACTTAATTGCGTAAACAAGACTTATTTCACAATATTCTCAAATTCAAGGGGAGATAATTCTGGAGTTTTTACTCTGATGTAACCCATTTTCAATAGGAGTCAAATTGAGGACTCATTTATATAAAGACACTGAACAAGTTTGAAAAGAATCGGATGAAAACTGTGAACTTTATCGCGTAAACAATAAAAAGTCTAACGCACGCACGCACGGACGACGGAAACCACGCCATGACATAAGCTCTTCAGGCCAGTAGAGCTAAAAAGGAGTAATTATGCAAGGCTTTTAATAAATTCACAAGTTGACATTTTGTTATTGAAAGCTTTGAAATAACTTAATAACCCTAACAAGGTTTTTGATTCATATGAATGAGACCGATACCCGTGAGAACTAGCTTTTAATTGGTATTCCTGAATAATGGCTGCAGAAATATAAGCTTTTCTTGTCCTGCATTGTGAAGGTCAAACATTTACAAGCAAATGTGTTTGATATCCCCAAAAATGTTGTAGATGAATGGGCGCAAATCCCTTGATTTATGGAAGAATCCTAACAAAACAAGATTTCTTTGAGAAATACAATGCCCCCCAGTAAGCCAAGTAGTAGTAGTAGTAGTAGTAGTAGTAGTAGTAGTAGTAGTAGAAGTAGTAGTAGAAGTAGTAGTAGTAGTAGTAGTAGTAGTAGTAGTAGTAGTAGTAGTAGTAGTAGTAGTAGTAGTAGTTGTAGTAGTAGCAGCAGTAGCAGCATTACAATACCAATACTTAAGAATGATCAAATGGGAAAAGGTAACCTAGCACTGGCAGTAAATATGGGGCTCATTTACAGGTCAGATTTGGAATCTCTGCTGTAAAATGAGATTTTGAATGAATTAAAGGGAGGCAAATCTGTAATAAAAAGAACATGCATAAACCGTAGTTGTTTCCCTTGTTTGAACCATACTTAATCCTTATAATGCCTATTTCCAGTAACTGGGACCTTCACCTGTGACCTTGACCTTTGACCTAGTGACCTCCAAATCAATAGGGGTCATCTGCGAGTCATGATCAATGTACCTATGAAGTTTCATGATCCTAGCCCCAAGCGTTCTTGAGTTATCATCCGGAAACCACCTGGTGGACGGACCGACCGACCTACCGACCGACCGACCGACCTACATGAGCAAAGCAATATACCCCCTCTTCTTCGAAGGGGGGCATAATAAGGCATATGTATCAAAATTTGTTACATTTGACTTCAGTGTGTGACCTTGACCCTAGAGGTCTGTGACACACAGCCAGATAAAAGAAAACAATTGTAGAAAGTTATTACAGAATCCCTTAATTCATCTTGAAGAAATGGCTAAATAATGAATAATTCATCTAATGTGTGATCTTTGACCTCAATGAAATAAAAAATGAATGCAATCCTAACAAAATAAGGCATATTTACACAAAGTTTTAAACATCTGACCTGAGTGTATGACCTTGACACTAGAGACCTGAGTCTTACCTGTGACACACAGCCCAATTAAAGGAGAACAATTGAAGAAAGTTTTATATAGAACCCCTTGATGCATAGTGAAGTTTAGCTTAATTACAAATTATTTATCAAATATATGATTTTGACCTCAATAAGTGAACTTTACCTCGCCTCTAGGGTTACAAGTCTTGCTGGTGACTAAGCCCAGATGATTGAGAACAACTGTGGTAAGTTTCATGGCTGTTGCTCATAATTATGTTACAGGAGATATAGCCCACAAAAGAAATCAAAGCGCTGAAGGCACTGAAGATGTTCGCTATTGCATAATTTAACACGCAATTCATTTTTGAAAATCAATCGCAAGTTTGAAATGAACACACACCATTCAACTTTATAAAGTGTGTGTCATAGCGCATGGGTCGAGTTTTGTGTGCACTTTTTATCATCCTTATTATTTCATAGAAATAACTAAGACAAAATAAAAACAACATGCTTTTTGGAAGTTCTAAAAGCATAGAAAGAATGATGAAAATGGTAATGAGAACTTAATATAAAGAAAATTTGCAGTCACCATCATATTAAAGGAATATTTTTTCTAATATCAAATGACTATCTCACCAAGAATATAAATTCATAATGAAAGTTCCGTGTACAAAACTTTTGATTTTTGACACCATATACAAATTCAAAATATACAATAATCTTCGTATTTTGTATATGGAGGAATAAAAGTATATAAACATTGCTGTTTATGCTTTACTTGTTACCCGAGCAGTTCACACGGTGTCAACAACGCTAACATAAACATAGGTATAGAGCACTAATGCGCTTTTAGGCGTAGCTGTTTCAGTTTTCATCTTAGTGACTTTTACATAACGCCAACAGACACGCATGAATATTTTCGAATATTTAATAAGCTGATTCGAGATACAACCGCTGAATTTTTGCTACATCACTGCGTATGTGCTCAATTTAAAGGATGTAGCACTGTTCAGTGTAAGGAATTCCGGACTACTCTCTGTATGCTCAAATGACACAAATTGTGGCCCTGTTACAATTTCACGTTACAATCCATCTCGCACAATTTCACTTTCGCCTCCAAGATGAGAAAACAATGTGGATAGGCTGCCATTATTAACAAAAGTGTGACAGAAAATCTATTATTAGCCTCGGTGACCTTGACCTTGAACCCAGTGACCTCAAACCTCATCAATAGGTGGAGGTCCATGCAAGGTACCTACATTCCAAATATGAAAGAGATCTGTAAAGTATTGAAGGTGCTATGAGAAACTGTAGAAAAAAGTGTGACAGAAAATCTATTATTAGCCTTGGTGACCTTGACCTTGAACCCAGTGACCTAAAACCTCATTAAAATTTAGAGGTCCATGCAAGGTACCTACATGCCAAATATGAAAGATATCGGTAAAGTATTGAAAGCGCTACGAGAAACTGTTAAAAAAGTGTGACGGAAAATCTATTATTATTAGCCTTGGTGACCTTGACCTTAAACCCAGTGATTTAAACCTCATCAAAAGTTAGAGGTCCATGCAAGGTACCTACATGCCAAATATGAAAGAGATTGGTAAAGTATTGAAGGCTCTATAAGAAACGGTAACAAAAGTGTGACGGAAGTAAGGAAGGAAGGACAAACTGGCAACTATATGCTCCGCCGAAATTTTATTTCGGGGAGCAAAAAAATGATTTTAAACAAGGGCTGTTTGTTAAACATGCATGCCCCCCATATGGGCTCTCCCTTGTAGTGACAGCCGTTGTGTGCATATTTTTTTGTCACTGTGACCTTGACCTTTGACCTAGTGACCTGAAAATCAATAGGGGTCATTTGCCAGTCATGATCAATGTACCTATGAAGTTTCATGATCCTAGCCAAAAGCGTTTTTGAGTTATTATCCGGAAACCATTTTACTATTATGGGTCACCGTGACCTTGACCTTTGACCTAGTGACCTGAAAATCAATAGGGGTCATCTGCAAGTCATGATCAATCTACCTATCAAGTTTCATGGTCCTAGGCATAAGCGTTCTTCAGTTATCATCCGGAAACCATTTTATTACTTTGGGTCACCATGACCTTGACCTTTTACCTAGTGACCTGAAAAACAATAAGGGTCATCTGCGAGTCATGATCAAAGTACCTATGAAGTTTCATGATCGTAGCCATAAGCGTTCTTGAGTTATCATCCAGAAACCATTTTACTATTTCGGGTCACCGTGACCTTGACCTTTGATATAGTGACCTGAAAATCAATAGGGGTCATCTGCGCGTCATGATCAATCTACCTATCAAGTTTCATGATCCTAGGCAAAAGCGTTCTTGAGTTATAATCCAGAAACCATTTTACTATTTCGGGTCACCGTGACCTTGACCTTTGACCTTGTGACTCGAAAATCAATAGGGGTCATCTGCGAGTCATGATCAATCTACCTATCAAGTTTCATGATCCTAGGCATAAGCGTTCTTGAGTTATCATCCGGAAACCATTTTACTATTTCAGGTCAATGTGACCTTGACCTTTGACCTAGCCTCAAAATCAATAGGGGTCATCTGCGAGTCATGATCAATGTACCTATGAAGTTTCATGATACTAGGCCTAAGCCTTCTTGAGTTATCATCCGGAAACCATCTGGTGGACGGACATATGGACATACATACAGACGGACGGACCGACATGAGCAAAACAATATACCCCCTCTTCTTCGAAGGGGGGCATAATAATTGTTAAATTTCGTGCAACACTATTCCACAGCTCAAACAAATCAGCAAGCATACATGTATATGCAGAACATGCACAACATAAGACTGTTCATTTGGTCAAGTAAATGACTCTGTCCACTAGCTTGTGGCTGATGAGGTTGTGAGCCTTGATAACAAGACGACTTTATTTTGAGAACACTCGCTCCCATGGCATGGATGTCAATGGCACGGACAAAAGCTTCAGAACCACATGCGCAATTGTTGGGAAAGGCTGTTTATTTCACAACATCATGTCAATGGGTCACCATCGGTTTGAAAATTCACTCTGATGATTGTTAACTTACTGTACAGCGCAACTTTCAAGCAATTAAACAAATGATTTATCAAATGATTTTAAATTAATAATAACTTTTTAATTGATGTTTATTAATTAAATGAGTTTAATAAATTGCTTTCTTAAATAAAACTTGTAACAGATGGTAGTGGTGGAAATGTTGATAACGTAAATTACTAATAATAACACTCATTATTAAACAAATTCGACATTAACTCGACAAGTTTTTAACTACTTATGCAAATCTTGATAAAAATTTTTATTTAGAAACGCTTTATTTTCACAAACAATGAGTATTGGATAGTGGTAAACAAAACATCAAAATAAGCCGCACAATGTCTCAAATGATTTTTATCGCGAGTTAGATAAAGGTGACATTTACGTCTTCGCAAATAGCCGCCACTCCCCGCAGTTCACTTGTTAAATTTTCGTGAGTAACACAACAATAGCGCCAATTATCAAAACGTACCCCCTGTTGGTAACCACAAAAGTACTGATTTATTTCTTCCCCACTGTTTTTTGACACATTATTTATTACCATCGATGATGCAGCATGTTGTTTTAACTGGTTATCGGCGCAAGTTTGCAGTATGTCTCACGCAAAGTGTCAAATCGCACAAATTATTCCATTTGAAAAAAATCAGGTTTACTTTTTCCCGAAAATGTAACCGGTTAACTGGTCGTTTTGGTAGGTTAACCGGTTAACCTCTTGCATTCCTACATTATACCCATAATTGATCATTGACATCACCACAAAAGCAGCATTTGTGGCAGTCATTTCAAGATTGCATGAACAAATAACCTCAATCATTGAGTCAGGGAAATGTCACATATCATCTCCAAATCATTAACACATTTTAAAGTAAATTAAAAATAACATTGAGAGCTGTTAAGCAAAAAACCCTTTAAGTACAGAAATGTGTCACAATTAAAACAAGGACTGTTTGTAAAACATGCATGCCCCCCATATGGGCTGTCCGTTGTAGTGGCAGCCATTGTGTGAATACATTTTTTGTCACTGTGACCTTGACCTTTGACCTAGTTACCTGAAAATCAATAGGGGTCATCTGCGAGTCATGATCAATGTACCTATGAAGTGTCATGATCCTAGGCAAAAGCATTCTTGAGTTATCATCCGGAAACAATTTTACTGTTTCGGGTCACCAAGACCTTGACCTTTGACCCAGTGACCTGTAAATCAATATGGGTCATCTGCGAGTCATGATCAATGTACCTATGAAGTTTCATGATCCTAGGCGTAAGCGTTCTTGAGTTATCATCCAGAAACCATTTTACTATTTGGGGTCACCGTGACCTTGACCTTTGACCTAGTGACCTCAAAATCAATAGGGGTCATAAGCGAGTCATGATCAATCTACCCATGAAGTTTCATGATCCTAGGCATATGCGTTCTTGAGTTATCATCCGAAAACCATTTTACTATTTCGGGTCACTGTGACCTTGAACTTTGACCTAGTGACCTCAAAATCAATAGGGGTCATCTGCGAGTCATGATCAATCTACCCATTTAGTTTTATGATCCTAGGCATATGCGTTCTTGAGTTATCATCCGAAAACCATTTTACTATTTCGGGTCACCGTGACCTTGACCTTTGACCTAGTGACCTCAAAATCAATAGGGGTCATCTGCGAGTCATGATCAATCTACCTATGAAGTTTCATTATCCTAGGAGAATGCGTTCTTGAGTTATCATCCGAAAATCAGTTTACTATTTCTGGTCACCGTGACCTTGACCTTTGACCTTGTGACCTCAAAATCAATAGGGGTCATCTGCGAGTCATGATCAATCTACCTCTGAAGTTTCATGATCCTAGGCGTATGCGTTCTTGAGTTATCATCCAGAAACCATTTTACTATTTCGGGTCACTGTGACCTTGACCTTTGACCTAGTGACCTCAAAATCAATAGGGGTCATCTGCGAGTCATGATCAATGTACCTATGAAGTTTCATGATCCTAGGCCCAAGCGTTCTTGAGTTATCATCCGGAAACCACCTGGTGGACGGACCAACGGACCGACAGACCGACCGACATGTGCAAAGCAATATACCCCCTCTTCTTCGAATGGGGGCATAATAATCCCATTCAAAAGAGAGACACATCTGCATGATTGTAGACAGCTTAAATACCTCTGTTGGCTTTGTTGTAACAGCAGCAGTCACACAGGTGCATTGACAGCTTCCTAAAACATAATCAGCAACTTTGAGTCAATTTATTAATGTAAAGTACATAATACAGTTGATGAGCAACTATTTGTAAACTAGTGACCTGAAAATCAATAGGGGTCATCTGCGAGTCATGATCAATGTACCTATGAAGTTTCATGATCCTAGGCAAAAGCGTTCTTGAGTTATCATCCGGAAACAATTTTACTGTTTCGGGTCACCGTGACCTTGACCTTTGACCTAGTGACCTGAAAATCAATATGGGTCATCTGCCAGTCATGATCAATGTACCTATGAAGTTTCATGATCCTAGGTGTAAGCGTTATTGAGTTATCATCCGGAAACCATTTAACTATTTCGGGTCACCGTGACCTTGACCTTTGACCTAGTGACCTCAAAATCAATAGGGGTTATCTGCGAGTCATGATCTATCTATCTATGAAGTTTCATGATCCTAGGCATATGTGTTCTTGAGTTATCATCCGGAAACCATTTTACTATTTCGGGTCACCGTGACCTTGACCTTTGACCTAGTGACCTGAAAATCAATAGGGGTCATCTGCAAGTCATGATCAATCTACCTATGTAGTTTCATGATCCTACGCCTAAGCGTTCTTGAGTTATCATCCGGAAACCATTTTACTATTTCCGGTCACCGTGACCTTGACCTTAATCAATAGGGGTCATCTGCGAGTCATGATCAATGTACCTATGAAGTTTCATGATCCTAGGCCCAAGCGTTCTTGAGTTATCATCCGGAAACCGCCTGGTGGACGGACGGACCGACAGACCGACCAACAGACCGACCGACAGACCGACATGTGCAAAGCAATATACCCCCTCTTCTTCGAAGGGGGGCATAATAAATCTCATAGCCTTAGTAAGTGCAATTATCATAGGACAATATATTTAACAACGAAGTCTCATGCAGGGCTAAAATGTCTGCTCTAAATCCAAATATCCAACAGCATGACAGTTATCCCACCCATGCAGATATAAAGAGCATATGCACACATCTGAGAGTTTTATAGATTTTACCTTATATGCTCAACACAAGTCATTCATTTATATTTTTTTGTTTCATACCTAAATACAGGGTGCAGGATCACGTGACTTTGTGGGGTTCACAACTAAACATTAATGGATGTTAATACACCAGTAAATGGTCCTTTTTTTCCAATAACTTTTTTAAACAATTTTTCTTAAGAATATTAACTAGTGCATAAAAGACGGTCTTTTATTCTGAGTTTGTCAATGTGAAATACATCAGACTTACTTTATTTAATAAGCCTGCATTTTTGGACAAAATTCGATATGTACATGTACTGCATTTATTGACATGGTTATGCTTCACGCAACGTGAAATTTCTTCACCAATTTCAGATGTATTCAAGGATTATTCTTATATCTTAAGATATCGGCACATATAGAAAGAAAAACTGTCTATTATGCACTTAAGAATTTTACAAATGCAGGGGTTTCGCTGTCGATCGCCACTGTCGCCAATGGCGCTAAAAATATTGAAGTGGTGTTAATTGTTTAAAAGTGGGGATTTAAAAAAAACAGTAAAATCCGATCTGAAAATGTACTGCGACTCGTCTGTCAGTTGTAAATATTGATTTACCACTAGCAACCTACATGACAGAATGCAAAATGAAATCACTGAAGCGTGTAAGTGTTACAGACGGTGTTTTTACAGCTATTGTCAAGTTTATCGGATTAACGGCTCCTTTATGACATTGAACAATCAGTTATGTAATCCTGGGATAAACTGTCTCTAAGATCAATAATTACAACAATTATTAGGGACGCTAAATATATTTCTTTAATCAATAACATGACAAAAACACATGTTAACTTGTTTCAACAGGCATTCGTGAGCATTTATGTTTAACTGTTTCATTATTGTAATGTTCTGGGAACAATATATTTTAATAAAGATACCAACTACTTCTGAAATCAAAAGTAGGTCTTTCACTCGATGTACTATATTTCGGATATGTTAAAATTCAGACATATAAAGATAGTGATATTTATGTGTTGATTTGTTGTTGATAGTTTGTTAAAATATGTTTTGTGTTATTTTAGACAACAAGAATGGATGGTGGCAATTATCCTTGGCCTTTCTGTCAAGAAATAGATGTACAAAATATTCATTTAATTGAACCTGGAAATCAACCAGCACAGCTAACAGAAAACCTTTTAACAATAGGTGTTGTTTTAGAATTTGTGAAATTTGATAATAAACAGAAGTTGATGTATATCATGTCCAAATGACCAAAATGTAACTGTTTAACAATTTGAATTGAAATGCTTTATTTTCTTATGTTTTATTTATTTTCCCGTTCAGATGATGTACATTTGTGTGATTCTAGGTTTTAATAATTATTTCTTAAATATTTTATGCAGCATACTGTTACATTATTGTTAGCATTATTATATATTGTTGGTTATCTGGTTTATCAAGTGGAAAAAATGTTATTTATATAAAAATAAAGCTTATTAAGACTTATGAGGTTTTTATTGTTATTTATGTATTAACATACTTCTAAAAGTAATAAAAATATAGTCAATGCCATTATTCATTAATCTAGTAAGGTTCCTTTTAAAAATGGTTTTCCTGATTAATAAAGTCGGAATAAGCGGCGGTTTTCAAACCGCGATAAAGTGGCGACAACTTTTTTTGGGCCAGTGAAACCCCTGCAAATATATTTCAATAACTTGAGATATTTGCAAAAATAAAAGTTCTTAACAGTGTGGTTAGATTCTGTTCAGCCCTTGTGTAAACCCCTGAAAACCCTGTTGATATTCACCCTGAATATTTCATTCCTTCACACATGTATAATTTAGTCTGCCGTATGAAAATGTCTTGCATGTTTCCAGCTACAATCCCATTTGTTCTTAACTTCCATTTGCACCATTCTTTTTAAATATATTGGATGCATACAAGCTTAATATTTCTGGCAGCAATTTTTTTTACTTCTTTATAATTATATACATGTATTACAAGTTTTCCAATAACTGTCTGAAAAAATCTTGAAACAACGGAAAGTTGTGTCAATTTTGTTCCAAAATCAGGTTATCTGCAAGTGAACAAATGCAAGTGATCAGTTGTGTGTAACCCCAAACAACTTGCTTGATTAATTCAGGTTCAATAAAGCAGCATGTTAGATCAATCAGGCAATTTCCATTATAAAATTGTATTGATTTTTCCAGTTTTTGTAAGTGTTTTTAATTTTAAAGGAATGAATTTCTGTAAATAAACAAGATATGTGTTTGTCAGAAAAAACTATGTCCCCTTCTGCGTCGCTTTGAAGCTATATATTTGACCTTTGACCTTGAAGGATGACCTTGACCTTTCACCACTCAAATTGTGCAGCTCCATAATATACACATGCATTCCAAATATCAAGTTGCTATCTTCAATATTGCAAAAGTAATGGCAAATGTTAAAGTTTGACGCAAACAAACAAACACACAAACCAACAGACAGGGCAAAAACAATATGTCCCCCACTATAGTGGTGGGGGACATAACAAAGAGCAAAATACAATGTACATGTAGAATCCAACAACAATAGGCAAAGTTAGCTACTAAGTACCATGTCTGAATGCATAGGCTTTATGACATTGATATAAACAGCGTTTTCCACAGGATTTTTTCAGACGCCCAAGGTCTGATAGGGGTGATGTACGGACCAGTGCTTCCTCTGTACATTGATTTTTTTATTTTATTTTACTTTTCACATCAGAGCTCATCACTAACTAATAAGGAGGCCTTTAATGAGGCCTTTGGACTCCCTACTTTTGAAATAAAGTCCTTATAAACTTCAGGGAGTTCCAAAATAAAGAAAAGTTCTTATGTACATTATTTTTCATGTTAAACTGCATGTTAATTCATAAAATGTTAATCCATGAAATAACAATCCATTTGCTAACGTGGGGACCTTTTAGTTGTGCCATGGTGGAGTTTTTGAAAACAAATTGATGTTTTTTGCCTGTGTGACAAGAAAATGTCCACCAGATTGATACGCTAATGCCATCAAACGATTGCACTCAATATATACTAGTTGCTACATGCAAAAACACTTTGGCCTCTTGTGGATCTGATGGATAATTTTGTATTTTTCCAAAAGAAATGGAGCCCATGCCAAGGTGGTGGCCCTAAGGACAGGTGGTGGCGCCAATGCACATCTATTAGACCGACTAGTTTCCAATATTTTTGTGCATGCAACAACTTTTATATGTTCAAAGCAATGGTTTGAAGTCGTTGGCGCTTTCATTGGCTGGAAATTTGCTCGTCACACAGGCCAAAAACATTGAAATGCTTTAAAAAATGCCACCATGACACAACATGTAAAGGTCCTCACGTTTGCAAATTGATTTTAATAGTGTGTTTCTGTGCATGTGTGGATGAATTAATCATCAATGAATTGCACTACATTGCCTTATTTTTAAATAATGCGGAATATGTTGAAAACATTTTAGACTTGAGCATCCTGTAGAATTATCAGTGAATTTTCAAAACATCCGGTCCTTATAAGCCCCACCTCGAAAGTAGCATTAGCTCATTTCTTAATGCATTGCAAAAAAGAGGTGGCGCGATTAACGGCCGTGTATACGCAGTATAATTCAGAATACTAACTCCAGATGTTCTGTTTAATCTGCATCAAGTACAATAATTGTTTCAATAATTACTTATTTAAAAGATCCTAACGATAAAGATAAAACGAGTTTGATTAGAGATAAATTTAGATGAAATGTTGATTCAAATTATATTTGCGATATTAATTTGTTACAATGAACTATGAAACTTTTAATCAAAATTAAAAGATCTCAATGTTCTTTGTGCTACAAAGTTTTATGCAAAAATCAATTCACCCGCCGTCTCCATGCGGATGTCATCATGACGTGATGTTGTACAGGTGATGCACAAGTTTCCTACCTTTTCAGCAGTACAAAGGATCAACACGAAATACATGAGCACTGTTGATTTGAACCTAGAATTTCTTAACGTAACAAAATGTGTTTTGGATTACAAATTTTATTTTGCTTATTTAAAAATTCAACAAAATATTTACAGTTATGTGTAAGGATTTCAATGATTATTTGTTAAAACACTTAACACAGATTTTCTTTGACAATATTATCCACGAAAAGCACAATTTCTAAGAGAATTACCATCATCAACCTGGTTGACATCATCAGTCTCTTAAGTAAATGGCCACAATTTTATCATGGACAAGAACACCATAGGGAACAAAGCCAATTAACTGCAAAAAAACACTGAAATTATCTATTGATGATGACACTGGGTTATTCAGCACAACTGATTTACAGCTGTTCCCATCTTCAGTGCCTTGCTGCTGTAAAACATGCCTTGTGTTTACAATTAAAGGTATTGAGATTGTAAGGAAAAGCTATATTTTCGCTTAATGACCATAATGGCTCTCATAAATATAAAAGCAATACAGTAGTTCATCAATGTATGATTTAACATTTCTGATGCAAAGTCCAATGGTTTCACATGAAATATATGATCGGTAAACTTCTTAAAAACGCGAAGGGCATTCGGAAACATCAATAGTTTCCAAATCATGCCTTTTCATGTCACTACCTAGGTGGCGCTGGGTTGGCCAGTATATACAGACTTGCAAATTGGTTAGTGTTCATTTTTTTCTGCGGATGCCAGTGAGACAACAATTAAAGAAAAAGGTATCGTACTCTAATGAACCATTTTCTGGAGCATTTGGGTAATTATGTTCACTTTCAACGGTGCTGCCTGGGATGCAGAGTTCTTGTTGCTATTGGAGAGGACTTTGGAATGATGGTGTCAACAAAGGAGTAGCGAAGGCTCCACCTAGCGCCTTTGAATGTAGATGCTTCATGGCAGGTAGCCTGATGAAAATTATCTATTCTATTGTGTTTATTTTGTAATTGGCCTTCTGAGGGCTCCAGAAGTCACATCGTAATTGTGAGTCACTCAAAGAACGCTCTGTGGCAGCTGCAGGAAGTCGGCCTCGCACATCATGATGAATTTTATAGTTAATACAGACAGTTCAGTAAACTCTTATTTAATTTAGCGAAAATATAAGAGAGAAAAAACGGCCACGATGGTGTTTGTTTGAGTTCGATAATTTCCCCTATTACCACCCACACGGAATGCAACAGGGCACCAAAATAAATCATTTCAAACTGTTTTGTATTTGTCAATAATTTCAAGCAAGATGATGAGGCATATTTTTCTGATGCTCAAAATTTCAGACATTCTGACCTCGCAAATGAATAACTAAACCAACATATGTTTTAATAATTCGCTCAAAAGTTCTGACAATCTGACCTCGCAAATGAATAACTAAACCAACATATATCGTCACGTATGCTGGTAGATTGATTAAAGCAATCATGAAAGAAATAATCAAATCAGACAGACTTATTTGGGTATTAAAAGTTGGATGTTCAGTTCTGCATCTTTTGTAATACTATTCAATTTCATTGTGATAAAATGAGAGTGACTTAAAATGTCCATTGACAAGTGTAATGTGTGTTTGTTTATATGTACGGATAGCTGTTTCCTGTGTGAGGTAAGAGATATACTGAAATAGTTATTGTAATGTCCAGCCGTCATTCATAATTATGCTGACCTTCAGTTAACCCCGCCCACACCAATCAGCATCTAGCGTTGCAGACGCAGCGTGTGTGGCGTGGCCTGGGTGCACTGGTGTTAACATTCTCTAGTATGTGTGTATTTAATAAATATATAATCAAACTCCATCTACGGATCTATATCTTAACCATCCCTATACGGGTCCGAGACATTACATTGGCGACGAGGATGGTAACATGGCTCTTCCGAGTTTTGAAAGATTTTCAGTGTCTAGTGACAGCCAATCCGTCGGAATACGATGGGACAAATATGTTAACAAATTAGAAAATGTGTTCGTTGGATTAAAAATTGAATCCAAAAAGCGAAGGAAGGGGTAATTACTACATTATGCAGGTGACGAGGTGTACAACATTTACGAGACTTAGGATTAAGAAGGAAACTATTCTAATTACGATGAGACGAAAGCGGCGCTAAAACAACATATTTCATCAAACACAAACACAGAGTTCAAGAAATTCGCATTCCGAAACCTGCAGCAGCAGCAAGGTGAATCGTTAGATCAATTCACTACACCTCTCCGTCAAAAAGCAAAGAACTGTGCCTTTGCTAACAACGATGATGTAATAAAAAGCCAAGTTATCCAAGGTGTATTGTCACAGAAACTGAGACAAGCCTCTGTCCAATCTGTTCAAATTGCAAGAACGATGGATTTAGCCAAAGCCCAAGCAGAAAGTATGTCTCGCGACCAGCATGGATTACATGAGCATGTAGACAAAATTCACAGACGACCAACGACGACGTCAAAGCCGAATCCATCTCAGCGAAATACACATACAACCACACCTTGCCAAGAAAACTCAAGTCCGATACGTAGGGCATCCTCTTGCAGAAATTGTGGTGGACCGTATCCACACCAGAACGGTCACTGCCCGGCAATTGAATCTAAGTGTAACTCTTGTCACAAGGATAACCACTTCATTGCAGTGTGCAGAAAAAGGCTATCAGGCCAGCGACAAGTGCGGGAGATTAATGCAGAGCTGGATTTCAAGTCCCTGGACCGAGACAGGAACTCGGAAGAGAAGTACCTATACGGATTATCTGTAAACACAATCGGCAATAAAAAGGTACCACTCATAAAACTTACAATACAAGGTGTTGAAACAAGTGTACTGGTACATACCGGAAATAGTATCAACATGGTGTCCGAGTCAATTCTGTGAACAGAGGGGGGCCTGAAAGGCTCAAAGTCGCTCACCTGAGATAACAAGATACTATTGGGACAAATCTTCTAACCAAGTTTCATGAAGATGGGAAAATAAATGTGGCCTCTAGAGTGTTAACAAAATTTTACTATAGCCATATATAGCCATACAAGGAAAAATGCCCCACCTTTGGCAGCCATGTTTTTCAAGCAAACGTAACCATTTTCGAACTCATCCAGATATCAATAATACAAATCTTCTGACCATATTTCATGAAGATTGGACAATAAATGTGCCCTCTAGAGTGTTAACAAGGTTTTACATGTACAAAAGCCATATTAAGCCTTATAAGGAAAAATGCCCCACCCCCTGGTGGCCATGTTTTTAAAGAAACCAAAACCATTTTCGATCCCATCCAAGATATCATTGGGACAAATCTTCTGATCAAGTTTCATGAAGATCGGAAAATAAATGTGGCCTCTAGAGTGTTAACAAGGTTTTACTATAGCCATATAAGGAAAAATGCCCCCGCCCCCTGGCGGCCATGTTTTTCAACCAAAGGGTATCATTTTTGAACTCGTCCAAGATATTATTAAAATGAATCTTCTGACCATGTTTCATGAAGATTGGACAATAAATGTGGCCTCTAGAGTGTTAACAAGATTTTGCTATAGCCATATAAAGCCATATAAGGAAAAATGCCCAGCCCCTTGGCAGCCATGTTTTTCAAGCAAAGATTACCATTTTCAAACTCATCCAAGATATCATTGGGAAAAATCTTCTGACCAAGTTTCATGAAGATCGGAAAATAAATGTGGCCTCTAGAGTGTTAACAAGGTTTTACTATAGCCATATAAGGAAAAATGCCCCGCCCCCTTGCGGCCATGTTTTTCAACCAACCGGCATCATTTTCTAACTCTTCCAAGATATTATTTGGATGAATCTTCTGACCAAGTTTCATGAAGATTGGACAATAAATTTGGCCTCTAGAGTGTTAACAAGATTTTACTATAGCCATATATAGCCATACAAGGAAAAATGCCCCGCACCTTGGAAGCCATGTTTTTCAAGCAAACATAACCATTTTCGAACTCATCCAAGATATAATTAATACCAATCTTCTGACCAAATTTAATGAAGATTGGTCAATAAATGTGGCCTCTAGAGAGTTAACAAGGCAAATGTTGACAGCGCAAGACGCACAACGCATGATGGACAAAAGGGGATCACAAAAGCTCACCATGAGCACGTTGTGCTCAGGTGAGCTAAAAATGATGCCGAGTTCGAAACCCCAAAAAGCCCAAATAAAAGCATATGCGTTCTGTCAAAATATATCTCTGTCAGTTCAGAACACATTCACACTCACCATCGAGTCAGACAAGAAATTCGCAACAGCGGTGTTCCATACCATAAAAGACAGGTCAGAAACTTTAATAAGCTATGAAACAGCCGTTGAACTCCTTATTGTTCCGGTCATAAATTATGTAAAAGATTGTGACTACGCTGAACTGTGACAAGTACAAATCCGTATTCACAGCTAGGTCTTATAAAATTGAAAGACAAACAAATCCAATTCCATATCGACGAAAATGTTATGCTGTCAAGCCAGCCGGCTAGACAGATCCCGTTCCACGTTCGTGAGCAAGTCAAACAAGAGCTCGATCAGTTAGAGGAGCTAGACGTCATCCAGTATTTAGTTGAAAGATCAATGCCGTGGGTTTCTCATCTATGTGTCAACATGCCCAAAGCCAATCTTGCACTAAAACGAGAATGTCATGTGATATCAACTATCGACGACATAGTATCAGAATTAAACGACTCAACAGTGTTCTCTAAGGTTGATCTGTACAAGGGGTTCCACCAGCTGGAACTCTCTGAAAAATAAAGAAATATGACAGTGTTTGCTAGCCATGTGGGCCTACGGCGCTACAAACGTCTCAACTTTGGAGTAAGCGTTGCGCCAGAAATATTTTAGAACGAAATCCGACAGGCTCTTCAAGGTTTGCAGAAAACGTTTAATATCAGTGATGACATAATCGTTTATGGCAAAGCACGACAAGAATACCACAAAAATCTGGAAGTGCTTCTGCAAAGATTGCAGGAGAAGGGTCTCACCCTCAATAGACAAAAGTGTGAATTTGGACAAACAAAACTCAGAAAAAGTTGCGGCAATCCAGAACATTGACAGGCAGATAAATCAAGCATAAATAAGGTCGTTTCTCAGCATAACAAACTATGTTTCGCGATTTATATGTGATAACTTAACAATCTCCTTACTGTCAAGACGCCTCACTCAAGATAAGGTCGCGTTTGAGTGGACAAATCAGCAAGTGACCGCGTTCAGACAGCTCCGAAATGCACTTTCAAGTGATCAAGTGACATACTTTAATCCTTCTAAGCACACAGAATTATTGGTAGACGCCAGTCCTGTCAGTGTTTCTGGAATACTAATTCAGGACAGTAAGATAATTGCATACGGAAGCAGGTCGTTCACCCCAGTCGAACAGCGCTACAGTCAAACAGAACGAGAAGCTCTCGCCTGTGTTTGGGGATGCCAACATTTCCATTTATACTTGTTTGGCAAAGCATTTACCCTGATAAGCGATCATCAGTGTCTGGAGTCCATTTTAACAACACAAAGCAGATTCAGTCAGCCCATCTTGAATGATGGCGCTTAAGATTGACCACATACAACTTCAAAGTGATGTACTGTGCTGGAAACCAAATGATGGCCGACTACTGCTCCAGACATCCGATTAAAAAAATCAAAGCATACAACGTAGCAGAAGAATACGTTAACTTCCTAGCGAGCAATTCAGTGCCAAATCGTTAACCTTCTGAGAGGTAGCGCGTGCCACCAAGACAGACTGTGTAATTCAGTGTGTGATTCAAGCTGTTAAAAACAACACGTGGGACAAACAAAACTGCTCGCAGACAGACAGTTATTGCTGTTATCTGAACGTTCGTGAAGAACTGACCATGGTGTCAGTCTCAGATGGACACATTTTATTGCGTGGCACCCGATTGTGTATCCCAAAATCATTGCAGCATAAGGCCATCAACCTGGCACACAAGGGTCACAAGGGTAGAGTCCGTTGTAAATCATTGCTGCGTGAAACCTGTTGGTTCCCATACATGGACAAACTCATAGACGACAAATGCAAACAGTGTATACCCTGCATGTCCGCATCAAACAAAACAGTGCAAGAACAAGTTAAGCCGAGCCCGTTGCCTAAACATCAGAGGGATGAAATTTCGGTAAATTTCTGTGACCCAATGCCCTCTGGAGAATACTTTATGGTAGTTATTTGTGACTACTGTAGATATCCAGTAGTCGAAAAACTCAACGGCGTATCTGCACAAGCCATCATCCCATGGCTAGAGAGAATCTTTGGACTGTTTTCCATACCAAACGTTGTCAAAACCGACAACGGATTGCCATTCAACAGCCATACATTCTCAGAATTTGCAGCTCAACTCGGGTTCAAACACAGGAAAATAACACCCCTTCACCCAAAAGCCAACGGTACAGCAGAGGCTTTCATGAAACCTTGAGTTAAATGTAAAAAACAGCACTGGTGTCCGGACAAAACTACAAATCAGAACTAAACAAATTTCTTATGAACTACAGAAGCACCCCACACCCAAGCACTAGAGTTTCACCATTTGAACTTACGTTCAACTGCAAAATGAAAACAAAAATCTTGCAATTTTAAGTACCGCCAAGTTGTAACAACCAAAAATATGTTAAGGAACGTGAAGCAGACAAGAGATGTGTTTGTCAGAAACACAATGCACCCTATTTGTTCTGCTCTGAAATACAATTTCAATATATCATTTGGCAGGTTTAGAAATTATCTTCCTTTTAATGCTTATTACTTCCCTTGGATTGCATTTTTTGACTTTTGACCTTGGAGGATGACCTTGACCTTTCACCACTCAAAATGTGCAGCTTCATGCCAAATATCAAGTTGCTATCTTAAATACTGCAAAAGTTATGGCCAACGTTTAAGTTTTCAGACGGACACACAGACAGACAAACGGACTGACAGTTCAACTGCTATATGCCACCCTACCAGGGACATGAAAAACTAATACTATGTCGATAAAAGGAATAAAGCAAAAGCCTCTGCGTTACGGCCAGGAGACAAGGTTCTGGTCAAACACCAGGTGCGAAACAAACTCGATACAACCTTTTTCGCCAGTTCCCGGAAGTGTTGTGTCGCACAAGGGTTCCACGGTAACTGTTCGACATAAGGATCGAACGCTAACAGGTGACGCCTCTCACTTCAAGCCTGTGCTGGCTTTGCCGCCATCTCATGATGACAACATACGCCAGGAAATAGCCGTCCATCAACCCTTACAACAACCGCTCAGACGTTCAACTCATGAAAGAACGCCGCCGGGAAAATAGGACAATGACTAACAAACCGCGAAATGTGTCGCATGGTACAGTATGTGTAAAAATAACATGCGTGCAAGTGTATTATTCATGAATAGATTTATAAATAATGATCATTTATATACAGACCGGACTATAAATACACGTTTAATAAGTGCATTCATATTATCAAATTTGCGCCTTATATACAAATGTGTGTTAAATAAAGTGATACAGGTAATAATAAACCCTGTAAAGTCATAATGTTATTGTGTAGCAAATGTGCCAACAACAATCTGCTGCAACTATATTTTATCATTGAAAGCCTGTTCGCACATTTGTAAATAATTTGTGCTTTATTGCCTTCTCACATGGGATAATGGTGTTATCAGCGTTGTTCCAGTAAATTCAAGACAATCTGACCGAAAGCTGACCTATGTCACCATGGAAATTAACTTTCTGTATCGAATCAGCCGCCAGCTCGTGACCTTCGTGGATTTATGACTGTTTTTCCCAACAAGACTATCAACAAATTAAATTAGTTTCATGAACCTCTTGTTTTGATAAACAATATGATAGCATGAGAACTCCAGTTCAAAAATATTTTTCCCAAGAAGGAAAGGACACTCTCCGAGTATAAATTACTGGAATAATTTGACTAGCCTTTCTTTAAACTTTTTGGCATCTAAATTTACTTTATGTATTTTGAACCATGTATTTTTATTTGAAGATAGAAGGAATGTATTGTCCAGCCGTCATTCATAATTATGCTGATCTTCGATTACCCCCCCCCCCCCCCCCCCCCCACACACACACACCAATCAGCATCTAGCCTTGCAGACGCAGCGTGTGTGGGGTGGCCTGGGTGCGCTGGTGTTAACATTGTCTAGTATAATGATGGACTGTATGTTACTATGTATCTCTGAGTGTGCGTGTTTAATAAATATATAAACAAACTCCGTCTATGGATCTATATCTTAACCATCTCTTTACGGGTCTGAAACATTACAGTTATGGTCCAGATAAGGATTTGTGAAATAAGTAATGGTACTGCCAATGACAGAAAGAAAAGGAGTAACGCTGAAAATATATTAGTACCTGTACTACCTTATCCAAAAAGAGTTTTTTCCAGGCCATTTTAGCATGGCGCGGCGCCATGCCCTTTTTTGTAGCGCCACGCTGCCCCCTTTCAAAGCCATTTAGCGCCAAGCTGCCCTTTCCAAAGGCCGCCGCCCTGCCCTTTCATGAGCACCCGCTGTTTTCCGCCCTTATTGATAACATCTTAATTGCCCCTTGACAAAACTTCTAAACAGACTAGTATCAGATTATGGCCCCAAGGCAGCGAAGATTCGCGCGGTTGTGAATTAGTCATGTGTGAATAACCCCGTGTCAATATCAATCAATAATGTCAGAGGCTATGTTAATTATACCAAGCGCACTAATCGGTCAGTGATGTGTACTCCTCCACAATAAAATCGTGGACTATTATTTCGGAGACTTATAATGGAAAACTCGTTGTTATCCTCGTGGAAATTGTGCATTTCATGCATAATTCAGTTATATCAAAACATAAACTTTTACGCATATTTACATTTAAAAACACAAACAAATTAATTCAGAATTAACTTGTGACTTGGCAAAAATGGAAATAACGTCATAAACGATCAAATTAACAATGGAGGTCATACATTTAGAAGGAATTAATGAAATGTCTGTGATAATCAACGATGCATAAAAATGTTTGAGATAGCAACAACATATTTATTTGTAATCTACTCAGTGGATGTATGCCACAGAAACGAGTGTTTGCATATTGTTGGCGATCAGTTTACTCGCAATTTTAAACATCTGACATGATTATCGTTAGAAAATGGGATAAGACAAACATGGTTTCATTTATATGTTAGTGCATCTATGTATAATCAGATTCATATGCATATATTGCTTTTTATATTATGTTTGTTGTGCTGTACAGTGTATTGAAACAGCATGGAACTTAAATGTACACTGCAAGGTAAATAATTCATATTAATATAAATAGGCTACCCATATAAATCAAAGTAAGTTAAATACATCACTTACCATTAAATGTGCTTGTTTATTTTTTGTTTTTTTCTACAACTGCCTCTGATGCCATTACATGTTTCTCCCTAATTCAGGTATTCACTGAACGTTTTTGCCCTTTTTTGCCTAAACTGCGAGCTAAAATACCCTAATTGAAAGTAATGCGCCATGCCACTTTGCCCTCCTGGGAAAAACACTAGGTAGTACTGTACTAACCGTGTTATTGGATATTGAAGGGTGTATAACTGTTTATGAAAATACTGTATAATTCAAACCTCCATAGGCCCACAGTGCGCTTATTTTACAAGGGTTAGCAGCACAACGGCAAATTTCACAATTTAACCGTAAACGTCTTTAATTTTCTCGGTGACAAGCCAATCATATTTGGTTTTCCAATATTCCACAGTTCTTGTTTGGATCCCTTTCCATAGTGTTTTCTAACGTTTTTAGCCACCGATGCAATCAAATCGTTTAATATCGGGGCAACAATGTCTTTTTCTGGGTTTACAGATTGAATGTCAGGATGGTTAGACAACCGTATGAACCCATTATATGACAACAAAGTATTCTTTGAACCGCCTTCGGTTTAGCTGGCCTTCACTTGCGTGCAGACATATTTTGTTTTTGACGGGTTTACGAGTTAGCGGAAATAACGCGACAGAATAGACAATATTACCGGAACACATTTTACAACTTTTCGATAATTTAAATTAACGAAAAGTGCTGTTAGCTGACGCAGACGTATCGGTATGGCCAGATATTTTTCGTAAATGCGTAAAAGGGATATTAAAGCCGTAATAGTACGTCCTGTTTATAAAAATAAATGAGTACACCTTCATGAAAAGGCCATATTTACTGCTGTACAGCCCTCATCTGGAGCTCTGTATTCTTTTAACAAAAGTAATTAATAAATTATAATTTATTATAACCGTAAATGCAATAAGATTCTTGTTAAATGAATTATTACCAATTTAATTTTCAAAATCCACAGGAAAATGAACGGTAAAGTACTAGTGTTTTCGCAACATTACAATTTGCAATAGCGGGTGATGGCTACTATCAGCATATTCCTATATATTCAATGCAGCTTGTATTAAAAAAACTGAAAAAGCATTAGGCAAAACTAAACATTGTTATTTTTTAGCCAAATTTTTTTCCAGATTGTCTTTTTGTAAAACATATATGTTTGCTAATTTTAATTTTGTCTAACAGAAATACCTATATATTAAAATGTCTTAAAAAATAAAATATATATTTTGATGAAGTATTCTTTTCTATTACTGTTGACTTAATTACAAGTACTGTCTTAAATAGGGCTGTCACTATTGACCGGTCATATCGCGGTGCATGTCGTTAAAAAAATTGCACTGTTTTTTTAACCTATTATTCTTTTATGAACACAGAGGAAAAATACATAACATATTTTGCTATAATTATCATTTTGAAAACTGTAGAAGCGATTAAAAAGGGTTAAAAAAATAGTCTGTTAATATCCTGGTCAAGCAAGCGCTTCCACATGTAGATGTTTAACTTTCACGTTTAAAATACGGAGCTATACAAGCCTGTATGGTTCCGTACCTTTTTGGAAGTTGGAACCAATTTCCTATGCAAATATGTTCATAATTATCAGAAACATGTTTATCCTTTTTGCTATTTTTTGTCTTAAGTATATCCAGGGTTCTCAATAACTTTTGAGCCCAAATGTTAAACCAACAGGCCTTCTTGGGGGGTCCGGGGGGGCATGCACCCCCTAAACATTTGACAAGGGCTGTTTGTAAAACATGCATGCCCCCATATGGGCTCTCCGTTGTAGTGACAGTCGTTGTGTGAATATGTTTTTTGTCACTGTGACCTTGACCTAGTGACCTGAAAATCAATAGGGGTCATCTGCCAGTCATGATCAATGTACCTATGAAGTTTCATGATCCTAGCCATAAGCGTTCTTGAGTTATCATCCGGACACCATTTTACTATTTCGGGTCACCATGACCTTGACCTTTGATCTAGTGACCTGAAAATCAATAAGGGTCATCTGCGCGTCATGATCAATCTACCTATCAAGTTTCATGATCCTAGGAATAAGCTTTCTTCAGTTATCATCCGGAAACCATTTTACTATTTCGGGTCACTGTGACCTTGACCTTTGACCTAGTGACCTGAAAATCACTAGGGGTCATCTGCGCGTCATGATCAATCTACCTATCAAGTTTCATGATCCTAGGCCTAAGCGTTCTTGAGTTATCATCCGGAAACCATTTTACTATTTCGGGTCACTGTGACCTTGACCTTTGACCTAGTGACCTGAAAATCAATAGGGGTCCTCTGCGAGTCATGATCAATCTACCTATCAAGTTTCATGATCCTAGGCCTAAGCGTTCTTGAGTTATCCGGAAACCATTTTACTATTTCGGGTCACTGTGACCTTGACCTTTGACCTAGTGACCTAAATACATTGGGGTCATCTGCGAGTCATGATCAATCTACCTATCATGTTTCATGATCCTAGGCCTAAGCGTTCTTGAGTTATCATCCGGAAACCATTTTACTATTTCGGGTCACCGTGACCTTTGACCTAGTGACCTCAAAATCAATAGGGGTCATCTGCGAGTCATGATCAATGTACCTATGAAGTTTCATGATCCTAGGCCCAAGCGTTCTTGAGTTATCATCCGGAAACCACCTGGTGGACGGACCGACCGACCGACATGTGCAAAGCAATATACCCCCTCTTCTTCGAAGGGGGGCATAAAAATTGAGCACTTGATTTCCTGCATTTTGGGCTATTTTATGGCTATTTTAGTGGTCAACCAGGCACTTAAATTTGAGCATTTTTATGTGCATTTTATGAATTTTAGCTTTTTTAACTAACATAAGATATATGAAAAAAGCTCATTATTACTTTACAGTAACGTCAAAATATTTAACTGCTTTTTGACCGATTCCAATAGGTGCCTTTTCATTGTTGTTGTTATTATGCGTTAAGGGAAATAATGAAGCAACGTCTTTGCTGAATAGCAAAAAGGTGCCAAATTACTGAAAAGGCACGCAATTTTCACAAAGTCAATTGCCGATTTTCCAAATCTGAGCGATTTTCAACCAGCCAAAATCTGATTTCAAACGGCCGATTTGGCCAGCAACAGGCTCTTATTGAGAACCCTGATAAAGCTCGTTCAAAGCATGGCACCTCCGATTCATGTTATCTTTAGATGTTTAATAAGTCGAGGAAAAGTCAGAACGCTACGGATATTTAATAACGGGCTCTGCTGACTCAGCATTTTAAACCTGTCCTTGATGCGTTCGATTAACACAGACAGCAGTAACAGCTATTGTGAAACAACATGGCAGACATTGACACGAATAACAATAACAACGAGTATAAAATTGAGAAAAACAAAAAAGCGAAAATCGATATGGTTGTTACTGGTTGATTTGTGGGTTCTGTTTGATTCGTGGGTATAGAAATCGCCTGAAATCTCGCAATAGAATTTTCGCACATGATGCAGGTCGTTACGGAACAATGTTTTGACACGGTCACCATTTTTTCCGATCAAAAATGCGTCAAAAACAAGTAAATAGTGTAATTCATCATAACTTGATAGGTCGGTATGAAATATTTCCTCATTTATGTATTGTTCATATAGTGTTTCAAAGTAACACAAAATCGTTTATTTAGAAGTATTTACCATGCTACATCGTCTGTTGACATTTTTTCACAAGAAATTAACCTGTCCTGCAAGGTCAGTTTAAAGGCTATTTATAGTATGCAAATCTTGAAATTCTGGCAGCCAATCAGAACCCACGAATCAACCGGAAGCTTATTTTCGTGATGGTAGATTGACACTATCAACACAGTCGATTATTTTGATGATAAAAGACGATAAACATTTGGAAAAAAGCAACAAATCTTAAAGAAGAAAGGTTAATTATTATTTTCATAATGATTCATGGTCATATATTTATAAAATATTTTTGATGTAACAACTTTATGAAAATTACCCACGACTCAACCAGACTATAGCATACCCGTCGTAGTGATCTTTAAAATGGAAATTGAATATTTAAAGACTTAAGTAATTGAAATGATTACATAATTGCATACTCAGCTATCATTTGCGCAAGTTCTGGGTGGGAATTACCAGAAACTATCACCATTGGACATTTTTCACAAAGCAGTGACATTTTCTCTCGAAATTACTACTAGTCCCTGAGAAACCTTGATCCTGTCGTTTTGTTGTTGTTGTGCTATCGTTGTTGTTGTTGATAAAGACAATGCGTTATGACTCGCCCCCTTAGCGGTTCGCACTTCAACGACAGATCCCTAATTTCATAACGAAGCGTGTCTTCCTCTCTTCCGATACAGCTTTCCTTCTGGGTACAAGATTGTGTGCCGAAGCTCATGGGTTTAGAGTTGAAAACGGTTGAATGATACATGAACAAATCTAAAATGAACATTATGGTATTTTCATGGATAAAAGCGGCCCAATGTTTACATGTGGAAAACACAAGTGATAGCATACTGGCTTGCACAGTCGACTTGCAATAAACATGCTACGTATTTGGCACGGACTCTAGATGACAATATACGCTCCGTGGTATTTGGGTATGAGTTCATCAAAATATTTTAATCACCCGACCCTCAAACGGTTGAGAAACATTGGATCTGTTTTGCAGACAAATGAGATAGATTATCAATCAGCAACTTCAGTTTCCTCTTTGCATTCGACAGCCGCAGGGAAACTTTGTAGGAAGAGGAGAAAACATATTGAAGTCAAAGAAGAAAATGAATGCGCAAATAATGGTATAGCTATCAAAGAAAAAAACATTATCAAAAGGATTGAATATAAAATCGAAGGTTGTAATGAGCCTGAGGGGACTGACAAAAGCACTGTGATAATGACATCCCTGTTTTTTTGGTGATAAATATTCAATAAAACCAGTTTCAGTGATCTCTGTTGAATATAAAATGTTCATGGTGAAACACTCTTTTGTAATAAAAATGTTAAATCAATGAATACAGTTATTAAATAATATCACTAACAGGAGGTTAAATATTGTATCATACATGCCATACGTCCCGATCTCGGCGGGACAGTCCCGCTTTTGGGCCCTTTGTCCCGCCGTCCCGATATGAGACGATTTGTCCCGACATTCGTAAAAAACGATGTAAGGTCTATAGGTTCCCAATAAAATTCGCTATTCAAGCTCTGTTTCGCTAACACATACCCCCGCTAATCCCTTTATTGCCCCCAAATAACAATCCGATTCTACTTATCGTGTGTACCAGTGTTGTTTATGACACCTTATCAGCGATTTATCGGCTAATTATTGATTTCATCAGGCATTCACACCATGGTGGTCTTCAAGATAGTGGTCGCTTATTGCTATCGATAGTTGTATTATAATGAAATAAATGTTGAAAATGTGTTTATTTTTGTATTCGTTTGAAACGGTTTACAAAACAATTGTTTTGTAAAATTAACTCTACGTCATTAATGAGTCTTTTACATTCAATGTTTAGTTCATAAATAGCGGGATAATCCGAATGTGCAATATACCAAAATCGCAACAAACAGTCCAATAAGTGATACCCATCCTGTCTAGTGTAATTGGGTGTAATTGTTATAAAACAACAAGGTGTTATGCATGACAGCTTGACCCTACTCCAATTAAGCTAAAAACAACGAGGTGCTATGCATGACAGTTTGACCCTATTCCAATTAAGCCGCGACAATTGACAAGTAACAAACTGCGCATGGATACATGCTTAAAAAAACATCGCAACAAACAGTAAAAGTGGTACCCATCTTGTCTTGTGTTATTGTAATAAAAGCAACGTGTTGGTATTCATCACAGTTTGACACTTCCCCAATACAGCGCCTGACAATTCACAATTCAGTTTAATCTGTGTATATAAGAAGAAAACAAAATATGATAATTAACATTAGAGAAAAATAATTCGAGTAAAGCATCCATAGACTTCTTTTTTTATGAAAAACAAAAAAATCCATAGACTTCTTTTGTCCTTTTGTTTTTGTTGGTGTAAAAACGGTTGAGGCGTTGTTGAGATTTAAAATGAACACAAAGACGGTTTGCTTCCACCAAAAACCTACCTCGGAAATGTGTACGGCCGCGCATTCCGTGTGTAACTGTTCGGTAGATAGTTTACTGTAACCCGTACTTTCAGTGTACTGGATAGCCTCCCCTGCGTTAATGTTTGCCATTGAAATTAATATAATGAGTATTGTTTTCGTAATGTTCTAGATTTTGTACTCTAAAAAGATGAATATTATCCTCGTTGTTATCCCCACGCTTTTTGAAAAAAAGGTGGGGATATTGTGGTTATCTCCGCCGTCTGTCCGTCCGTCCGTCCGTCTGTCTGTCCGTCCGTCCTGGCCACTATCTCCTCCTACACTAAAAGCACTAGAACCTTGAAACTTACACACATGGTAGCTATGAGCACATGTGCGACCCTGCACTATTTGGAATTTTGATCTGACCCCTGGGTCAAAAGTTATAGCGGTTGGGGTGGGGCCGCGTCAGAAATTATCACTCATTTTTTTAGGTTATTTTACATTTACTTCTTTATTTCTACACCGATTCACTTCAAATTGATACTGGACCTCTCTTATGACAATACGGTCAATCTCAACCATGCATGGCCCCATTCCCAACCCTGGGGCGCCCCGCCCACATAGGCCACACCCACCAAAAATTTCCATTTACTATAATTTTTTCATTTCTACACGGATTCACTTCAAATTGATACTGAACTTTTGTTATGACATTAGGGTCAATCTCAACTATGCATGGCCCCAATCCCAACCCTGGGGCGCCCGCCCACATAGGCCACACCCACCAAAAAATTCCATTTACTATAATTTTTTCATTTCTACACGGATTCACTTCAAATTGATACTGAACTTCTCTTATGACATTAGGGTCAATCTCAACTATGCATGGCCCCATAACCAACCCTGGGGCCCCGCCCACATAGACCACACCCACCCAAAATTGCCTTTACTATAATTTCTTCATTTCTACACCGATTCACTTCAAATTGATATTGAACTTCTCTTATGACAATACAGTCAATCTCAACTATGCATGGCCCCATTACCAACCCTGGGGCGCCCCGCCCACATAGACCACACCCACCCAAAATTGCCTTTTACTATAATTTCTTCATTTCTACACCGATTCACTTCAAATTGATACTGAACCTCTCTTATGACAATACGGTCAATCTCAACTATGCATGGCCCCATTACCAACCCTGGGGCCCCGCCCACATAGACCACACCCGCCCAAAATTGCCTTTACTATAATTTCTTCATTTCTACACCGATTCACTTCAAATTGATACTGAACTTCTCTTATGACAATACGGTCAAACTCAACTATGCATGGCACAATTACCAACCCTGGGGCGCCCTGCCCACATATGTCACACCCACCAGGCTGTCAAGCGGTCATACTTTTTCCTACTTTTTCCTACTATTTCCTACTTTTTCATCAGGATCCTACTTTTTCCTATTTTTTTACCAAATCTTCCTACTATTCCTACTTTTTCATTTTCAATGGAGAATATTTTTTTTAAAGAGTTTATTTAGTAAACTTGCAGGATGAATGAATATATGGCATGACTGTATCCCTGTTAATGTGCATTCATCTAGATGAGACCTGACAACCCATGCTGACTGTCTGCTAGCACCTCTTCAGGAGCATAAATATTTATTTCTTATGTAACTTTTAAAATTATTGACAAGATTTTTTTTGAAGTAACAATAGTGCCTTGTTTACTTCCTTAGCATTTGTACACTGCAGACTTCACTACCTTACACAGTTCCCAGTGATGCAAGAGCTGAGGGAACCCATTGTTTATTCCAGTTTTATTTTGTTTCCATTGACAACAATTTGACCAAACCTTATGCATGTTTACATGATATTGCTGTTTGGAATGTAGAGATATAGAGATACATGTATTGTATGAGTGGTTATGTAATATGGAATTTATTACACAAGTTATTGGAAAAAAGATAAAACTGATGCTTTGCCGAGTTTTCATCATTTACAAATATAATGTAATAAATTCTGTATTACATGACAACGGATATGATGTTCTATTGATATCATAGGTACATCATGTTTAGTAATTAAAGATAAATGCATGAGCCTAAATGCCCTGATACATTTTTATGCTCCCGGTAGGGTGGCATATTGCAGTTGTACTGTCAGTCCGTTTGTCTGTCTGTCTGTGTGTGTGTGTGTCCGTCCGAAAACTTTAATATGGGCCATAACTTTTGCAATATTGAAGATAGCAACTTGATATTTGGCATGCATGTGTATCTCATGAAGCTGCACATTTTGAGTGGTGAAAGGTGAAGGTCATCCTTCAAGGTCAAAAGTTAAAAAATACAATCCAAGGGAAGTAATAAGCTTTAAAAGGGAGATAATTTCTAAACCTGCCAAATGATATATTGACATTTTATTTCAAAGCTGCGCAATAGTGGGCATTGTGTTTCGGATAAACACAATTCTTGTCTAATGATGCCATAGCTAGTGAGGTAACTTCAAGGTGTTAAAGCCAAGTATTAAAATTATTAAACAGCATTATTACACTCCCGCAAAGTCATCAATAATGTAAAAGCCATTATTTGAAACTGGAATAAACAATGTAGTGCAACTGTTTCATTGCCCAATCAATGCTGTCATAAAAGATGTCAGGTGATAAGGTCCTATCTCCAGTTGCATAATCTGCTCTGCAATGACCAGTCATTTTGAATGTAACTTAAGTCATTATAACTGCACCCTATTGTCAATTTAAAGGTTTCACAATGTAGCTGTAGCAGAGCATTTACACTGCTTTATATACTAGTATTAATCTTGTACAACAAGTTGGTGTATCACTAAATAAATTTGGTCTTCTGCTTAAGGATATAACATGCACAATATAATTTCCATTTTTATATCGATACACAGAAGACCTCTAACCACTTATTTGATGATACACCAAAATGAACAGCATCTAATTACATGTATACTTCTTTATCAGGGTAGCTTTGCTTGAAACTTAATTATCATAGATACACTATAAGTGCTAAAATTCCTAGTGGGAAAACAAAGTTTAACCCTTCATGGATGGAGAAGTTGGACAACAGTGGAAAAACACTGGGATCATGGTGCAAGAGAGATACCGGCAATGAGTTTGCAAGATATTGTACTGTCTGAATGAAGTCATTCTTGTAGTAATTCTGGTGCTAATCAACTTATAAGTCATGCAGATGGATAAAAACACAAGGAAAACATGAAATACATGCATGATAATTCACAAAAGCGTTTGTTTGGAAGTGCCCAAAAGCCAAGCAGCTCTCAGGGTTGTGGGGATAAATCTATCTGTATGCAAGTACATCCATCACACAAGGAACAGGTACAAAAGGCTGAAATCTTCTGGGCCCTTAAGGTAGCTTCAAGTGGGTATCCATACAGAACATGTGATGGCACTCCTGCTCTGTTTCAGCTATGTTTCCTGGACCTGTGTCTAAAAAATAAGTATTGTGTATTCCTACTTTTGAGGGAAAAGTTCCTACTTTTTCCTACTTTTTTCCTACTTTTCTTGCAAAAGTAGTTCCTATTTTTTCCTACTTTTTGAAAAAAGGTCACTTGACAGCCTGACCCACCCAAAATTGCCTTTTACTATAACTTCTTCATTTCTACACCAATTCACTTCTAATTGATGATGAACTTCTCTTATGACAAAACGGTCAATCTAAGCTATGCATGGCCCCATTACCAACCCTGGGGCACACCTAGGTCAAACATTCAGCGTGGGGATACGCGTCGGCCTCTGCCGCGCCATTTCTAGTTTGCTATTGTATTATTTTATAAAACTATTATTGTTATGTTTTAGATTCCATGCTTCACATCAGATGTTTTATGTCTTGAATAAAAGTAAAGAGTATTTGTTAGTACTATACTGACTACAGTAAAGGTGGAATGATAGATCGTTTTAGGTGTCCCGCTTTTTGGTCAAATGTCCCGACAATTTTTTATGTAATGTCCCGCTTTGGACCTAAACAATTATGGCATGTATGATTGTATGAGAAAGTATGATTTTTTCAATACCAATAGTTGTACACTTATACATTTTTCATGCTAATTACCCATTTCTGTTGTCAAGCTTTTACTCGGAATATAACATTGATTTGAAATAATTGGCTTTGTTAAAGCCACACACCTTGAAATCAAATACGTGTTAATCAATACATATAGATGCAATTTGAAAGTGTGCAAAAGTGTCATTAAATCTATAGTCTAGTTAGCTAGTTATTTATTTTTTTAAATTTTAAAACGGAATGTAGGATTTCTATAAGTATACGTATATTTCGACATTCGCGATTTTTAAAAGTTTTAAAGCGCACAATACACAGATTTCTACCGTGTAACCACCAGATATATTCTAATTGGCATAGATATAATTAAATCTATAGCCTAGTTAGCAAGTAATTTATTATTTTTCAAATGGTACCGCTTTTAAAACCGAAAGTAGGATTTCTAGACGTATACGTCCATTTCGCCAAACACGATTTTTAAAGTTTTAAAGCGCAAAAAAGACGGATTTCTACCTTGTAACCACCAGATATATTCTAATTGGCATAGATAAAATATGTTTCTTATTTATCCTTAAATTTACTATGCCAGGTAGTTCATTTCAAGGTGTGTGGTTTTAAGTTATTAGATTAGGCTAAGTTAGTTAGCATCTTTTTAATTTCGGCATTGTCTTGTGGGGCCCCTTAAAGTCACGGGGCCCATAGGCAGTTGATTACTCTGGGCAAGGGGTAATCAAGGAATGGGCGCATTCTGTACAACATACAGGGGCGTAGCGAGCCCTCCATGGATGTGCAGGCACATTTAAAACATATTAGCAGGGGGCCGCAAAGCCCTTGTCAGTGGTCCAGGGGGCCGAAGGCCCCCGGAAGCTCCTGAAGGATACCAAATTGATCAGAAGATAGGAAGCTATCATCAAATACAAGACCAACCCATTTACGATCAATAACATGAATCTTTTTACCCAACTAAAGCCCGCCTAAAGGCCAGTAGTGGGCGCAGACGCGCATTATATTTTTCTCATTATATTTAAAAACAAATAAACTATTTGTTTCGGTGAAAACGTTTTTTACATGTGTTACATAGTTTTTGTATTATATACAGTTTTGGCAACAGATGGCAATTCACTTGGTTAGAGGAACTGCATGTTCCGACTCTTGGTAGAGGCAAAAGTGTTGATCAATTTTTCAATGTCCACTACACTTTCCCGGTGGACGTGGAGCACTGCAAGCGCTGTAAGGCGATCCTCGCCTATGGTAGAGCGAATGTACGTCTTAATACGCTTCATGGAACTGAAGGACCGCTCGCAAGATGCTGATGTTGCAGGCATGGTGAGTAATTCTGTGAGTATCAGCTGAATAAGTGGGTAAGCGCTTCCACAAGCATTCAGTGCATCAAGCAGGGTTTTGGGCTGTTTGTCTGCATCCATTAGACTCCATCGGACCTTCCATCGATTGACCTCTTGGTCCAGCTGTTGACGCTCACACTGGAGGTCCGCTGCATAGCATTCGTACACGGCTGATTATGTCTTTATCTGTGACAGACTGTACCCTCGATGGAATGAGCGTCTGAGCTGCGAAACTAAAAATTTAAGATGACAAAACATATTAGACAAACATTCAAATCCTAATTTAAATCTAAAAAAAATTTCCTGAGGGTGTTCTTAAGTAAAATAAACTAGGACAAAGCAATTAAAAAGTTGCGCTTTACTTATTTAAAAAAAACGTTGCCAAATAAGTTCAATTGTCTGCCGAACCAAACTTGAATAGCTCTTTCAGTGTACGTCAAACTTAACATGTAGAGAATTTTCTGGACGAAAATACAGTGGTCTGGATAAGTATTAACAATTACCGGTCCTCATTCTTCAGTATTCGGTCACTTACCGGTATTTCCTGCACGAGGTGATCTAGAAATTGGTAGAACAGGGATATGCGCCAATATGTCCTAGAATCGGAGGCAGGATGGTTGTCCCTGTGCTGTTGTTTGCTAGTTCTGCGAGGCGTTGATGGCATCACCTTTATTTTAACAAATAATTTCACATTTATACAACTTTTGAAGAAAGATAGCTAGCTGCTGTGAAGTAGTGTTATCGTGTACGATTGTTATATAAGGATACTGTACTACATAAAAATTGCGTTTAAATATTTGTTGACGTAATTACGAAACACACAAACAAATGTAGAGATAATCATGTAAGTGGTTACTACCATGCTACACTGCAATCTTCAATTTTTGGTCTTAAATATTTATCTCCCGTATATTTAAAGATAAATTATCACTATGTAGGCGAGTAAATGGGACATATTTATCATACACACTTTTAAAACAATTGTAGCTAATCAACACTCTTATATGCGTTTAATTGTCATTACATCTGTATGTTCTGCTATTAAATACTAACTTCCATGGAAGCTGCCAGGTCTACAGCCTCATCGTACAGGGCGTCCCAGACGGCTGGGTCTGCTCTCTCGTTCTTGAGCACCTGAACCACGACCTGGGTCTTGCGTACGGCCTCCAACAGATCCATCCTTTTCTGAAATAAAAAATACTTTTTTGTTATAACCCAAAATAGATTTTTAAATTAAGATCTGTTTCGAACTTATAACAAAAGTCTACAACTAGTAAAAAAACGCTACATTTGTTATGAATTTTGCGTATGATAATTTATTATTATTATCATTATTATTATTGTTTAATGACACACATCAACAATTATGACCCGCAACAGTTCATTAAAAATTTTGGCAAAACATTATTTGCTGTACCTTCTGGAGCATTTCTGTCAGGTCGACCAGGAACGAGATAATGTGTTGTGTGGTGATCAGTGCGACTATGAAGTCGAAGCGAAGTATGGCGTTGTGGTACTGGCCAGCCTTCTCGTCATTGTCGTCTTGCAGAAAGTCGAGTGCGTTGACGACGACTGGGAACGACTGTTTGAAGGTTGTCAGCGCATCTGCTCTGCTACACCAACAAGTCTCACACAGGTTCTGCAGTTAGTGTGCCCGTTTAGAGCTTCTTTGGTGTTTGCATCTAGCTCCATCTCATCGTCAAATGATTGTAAACATTTTGCCGAGTAATTGAAACAAAATGAGATGTCTTGAACTGTATTTTGGAACTGTGAACAAGGGCTAGATTCAAACAATGCGACTTGCAGTGCACATAGTTCGCTAAAGCCTTAAAGAGTAAAAAGGCTACGCTTGCTTTCTTAGTTTTGAATATGAACTCGTTGAACATTTGTAATGTCCAAAATATTTGATGTTTGAATTCTATAGGGTAACCCCCCATAGCCTTCGATGTTTTTTGCATTTTAGGGCGTTTTATTTTTTCGGTTTTTCATAATGATGTGCAGGCACGTGCCTACACTGCCTACGTACAGCTATGCGCCTGAGTTGATGGCATATTTATATTTCCCTTAATAGGGTGTTTTTTTATTGTCCTGCAGGCCAGTCTATGTTTGACAGTGAGGGCTGGAAGCCGGCCGTGTGGAGAGAGCAGCTCTCCAACATCAGCACCATGAGGCAACAGAGGGATGCCCCAGTGGACACCATGGGGTGCGATGTTATCAGTGATGTCACTGCTGCCCCCGAGGTGCTGATTAGCGATCAAATAAGTATTTAACTATATAGTTTGTACAGTTGCGTAGTAATTATACAAATGACATTGTTATACGATAAACTCCTGTGTTTGCGTTGTTTTGCGTTCAGTAATCAATTTTAAAAAGATGCCATTGCACACATTGCAATAACATGTATAAGGAAAATTCAATTATACTAATGTTTTCCTGTAAGATGAGAATTAAATAAAAACCATGTAGTAATAGGATTGACTTCTGGCTTTGTATTAGCAACCATGTTTTGTTTCCCACACTACAATAAAAAAGCTCTTTAATAATAATATTTATAAATAATAATCTTTGAATAAATTATTATTTGCATCCTGTTTTCATAGTTGTAATATTTTTCTAAAACACTTTCATGGTAAATGATTGCATGTCAAAATTTACAGTTATTCTGAAAATATACTATCTATATATTATCTAAGTTAGATAAACATGCTTTTACATAAATGAAATCATATGAATATAATCAAAATGGGCCAAGGACTATTTCGTTGAAATCCAATTCGACTGTAAATATTTACTGACAAGTTTAATTTTATCAATATTGTAAATTTCTTCTTAATTTCTTAACAATTTAATGTTTGGTTGCATGTTCCTTTAAAGTTTATTTTTTATAATTATGCCCCCCTTCGAAGAAGAGGGGGTATATTGCTTTGCTCATGTCGGTCGGTCTGTCGGTCGGTCCGTCCACCAGGTGGTTGTCAGACAATAACTCAAGAACGCTTGGGCCTAGGATCATGAAACTTCATAGGTACATTGATCATGACTCGCAGATGACCTCCATTGATTTTGAGGTCACTAGGTCGAAGGTCAAGGTCACGGTGACCAGAAAAAGTAAAGTGGTTTTTGAATGATAACTCAAGAACGCATACGCCTAGGATCATGAAACTTCATGGGTAGATTGATCATGACTTGCAGATGACCCCTATTGATTTTGAGGTCACTAGGTCAAAGGTCACGGTCACGGTGACCCGAAATAGTAAAATGGTTTCCGGATGATAACTCAAGAACGCATACGCCTAGGATCATGAAACTTCATGGGTAGATTGATCATGACTCGCAGATGACCCCTATTGATTTTGAGGTCACTAGGTCAAAGGTCAAGGTCACGGTGACCCGAAATAGTAAAATGGTTTTCGGATGATAACTCAAGAACGCATATGCCTAGGATCATGAAACTTCATAGGTAGATTGATCATGACTTGCAGATGACCCCTATTGATTTTGAGGTCACAAGGTCAAAGGTCAAGGTCACAGTGACAAAAATCGTATTCACACAATGGCTGCCACTACAACGGACAGCCCATATGGGGGGCATGCATGTTTTACAAACAGCCCTTGTTTACATAAACTTACTATCTTTCTGTAGCTATGTAAAATGTGTTCACAGAGATAAATATCTAAATTAAAGTAAATAAAATTTTAAAAGAAACAAATTTGATTCCATATTTCGTATGTAAAGGATGAAATATGATCAAAACATTTTATGGAGTGGTGATGGCATGTAGATTCACCATTGCCACTTTATGTTGAGAGGTGGTAGCTTTTACATTAACCCTTACCACTGTATGTGGGGTGGTGATGGCACGAAGATTCACCCTTGCCCTTTTATGTGGAGGGGTGGGGGCTTGTAGTTTCATCCTTGCAACTTTATGTGGGGGGTGGGGGCTTGTAGATTCACAATTGCCACTTTATGTGGAAGAGTGGTGACATGAAGATTCGCCCTTGCCACTTTATGTGTGGAGTGGTGGCATGTAGATTCACCCTTGTCACTGTATGTGGAGGGGTGATGGCACCTAGATTCACCCTTGCCATTGTATGTGGAGGTGGCATGTAGATTCACCCTTGTCACTTTATGTGGAGGGGTGGTGGCATGTAGATTTACCCTTGTCACTTTATGTGGAGGGGTGGTGGCTTGTAGATTCACCCTTGCAACTTTATGTGGAGGGGTGGTGGCATGTAGATTTACCCTTGTCACTTTATGTGGAGGGGTGGTGGCATGTAGATTTACCCTTGTCACTTTATGTGGAGGGGTGGGGGCTTGTAGATTCACCCTTGTCACTTTATGTGGAGGGGTGATGGCACCTAGATTCACCCTTGTCACTTTATGTGGAGGGGTGGTGGCATGTAGATTCACTCTTGTCACTGTATGTGGAGGGGTAGTGGCATGTAGATTCACCCTTGTCACTGTATGTGGAAGGGTGGGGGCTTGTTGATTCACTCTTGTCACTGTATGTGGAGGGGTGATGGCACCTAGATTCACCCTTGTCACTTTATGTGGAGGGGTGATGGCACCTAGATTCACCCTTGTCACTTTATGTGGAGGGGTGATGGCACCTAGATTAACCCTTGTCACTTTATGTGGAGGGGTGTTGGCATGTAGATTCACTCTTGTCACTGTATGTGGAGGGGTGGTGGCATGTAGATTCACCCTTGTCACTTTATGTGGAGGGGTGATGGCAACTAGATTCACCCTTGTCACTTTATGTGGAGGGGTGGTGGCATGTAGATTCACTCTTGGAACTTTATGTGGAGGATTGGTGGCATGTAGATTCACCCTTGTCACTGTGTGTGGAGGGGTGGTGGCATGTAGATTCACCATTGTCACTGTATGTGGAGGGGTGGTGGCATGTAGATTCACCCTCGCAACTTTGTTTGGAGGATTGGTTGCATGTAGATTCACCCTTGCCACTTTATGTGGAGGGGTGGTGGCTTGTAGATTCACCCTTGCAACTTTATGTGAAGGGGCGGGGGCTTGTAGATTCACCCTTGTCACTTTATGTGAATGGGGTGGTGGCATGTAGATTCACCCTTCTCACTGTATGTGGTGGATTGGTGGCATGTAGATTCACCCTTGTCACTGTATGTGGAGGATTGGTGGCATGTAGATTCACCCTTGTCACTGTATGTGGAGGTGCAGGATTTGTGGCATGTAGATTCACCCTTGTCACTGTATGTGGAGAAT
The DNA here is from genome assembly GCF_020536995.1 of Dreissena polymorpha. NCBI lineage: Eukaryota > Metazoa > Mollusca > Bivalvia > Myida > Dreissenidae > Dreissena > Dreissena polymorpha. The sequence goes on along the minus strand of NC_068356.1, from coordinate 107,280,958 downwards.
TGGTGGCATGTAGATTCACTCTTGGAACTGTATGTGGAGGATTGGTGGCACCTAGATTCACCCTTGTCACTGTATGTGGGGGATTGGTGGCATGTAGATTCACCCTTGTCACTTTATGTGGAGTGGTGGTGGCATGTAGATTCACCCTTGTCACTGTATGTGGAGGATTGGTGGCATGTAGATTCACCCTTGCCACTTTATGTGGAGGGGTGGTGGCATGTAGATTCACCCTTGTCACTGTATGTGGAGGGGTGGTGGCATGTAGATTCACCCTTGTCACTGTATGTGGGGGATTGGTGGCATGTAGATTCACCCTTGTCACTGTATGTGGAGGATTGGTGGCATGTAGATTCACCCTTGCCACTTTATGTGGAGGGGTGGTGGCATGTAGATTCACCCTTGTCACTGTATGTGGGGGATTGGTGGCATGTAGATTCACCCTTGTCACTGTATGTGGAGGATTGGTGGCATGTATATTCACCATTGTCACTGCATGTGGAGAATTGGTGGCATGTAGATTCACTCTTGGAACTGTATGTGGAGGAATGGTGGCACCTAGATTCACCCTTGTCACTTTATGTGGAGGGGTTGTGGCATGTAGATTCACCCATGTCACTTTATGTGGAGAGGTGGTGGCATGTAGATTCACCCTTGTCACTTTATGTGGAGGGGTGGTGGCATGTAGATTCACCCTTGCCACTTTATGTGGAGGGGTGGTGGCACCTAGATTCACCCTTGTCACTTTATGTGGAGGGGTGGTGGCATGTAGATTCACCCTTGCCACTTTATTTGGAGGGGTGGTGGCACCTAGATTCACCCTTGTCACTGTATATGGAGGGGTGGTGGCATGTTGATTCACCCTTGTCACTGCATGTGGAGGGGTGGTGGCATGTAGATTCACCCTTGTCACTGTATGTGGAGGGGTGATGGCACCTAGATTCACCCTTGCCACTGTATGTGGAAGTGGCATGTAGATTTACCCTTTCCACTTTATGTGGAGGGATGGTGGCATGTTTTTTTTTTCTAAAAAAAGAAGCTCGCTTAAGGCAACATAACATGAGTTTTAAAGGTCAAATTTCAGGTGAGGTTTTCAGACAAAAGTAAAATGTGGTGGCATCCATTTTTTATTGGCTCATTTAAATAAACTTAATATTTTTTTGTTACAAAATTTGTTGTGTTAGTATGGTGTCTAGTATCTTTTATGTCTTTACTTTATAAAATACAGCCTTTTTTTGTGTTCAGTAGATTACATCCCAGTTGAATTGATAGAAATGTTTCAGTGTACTATCAAGAAGAGTCTTCAATAAATACATGTGCTTTCAGTAATACACAATCAAGTATTTGTGACAGGAAGGTTCTTATTTCTTTATACATTTTCGAAGAAAAATAGTATTTCATGTAGTTTAAAGAATCAATTGTTGTGGCTTCTTAAAAAAAGTTTAGTATTATATGACAGGGCGAGAAAATTGTGTGACCAGTCCGAGACTGGAACCTGGGACACCACGATATGAGGACCAGCGCTGTCCTGACTGAGCTTATCAGGCCACCACACAACCTCTCCCCTTTAGTCACCAAGTTGAGACCATGACAATTAATTGCAGGGCTTTATAAGAATTAATTGATATAATGAGTGTGTTTTATCGCATCTGATTCTACATACGGTGTGTTGAAGGTATACCGTTACCAAGTGCTGGTGTCGCTTATGTTGTCAAGCCAGACCAAGGACCAGGTGACGTCTGCCGCCATGGCCAGGCTCAGGCAACATGGCTGCAACATTGACAACATCCTGGCAACCTCCAACACAAAACTTGGTGAACTCATATATCCTGTTGGGTTCTGGAAGGTAATGCACAATGTTTCAAAGCTGCCTTTAATTTTAGATTCAGTATCAAGTGGAGCTCAGTGCCCTCTATGAGTGAGAGTACTTGTTACACCACAAATTGCCACAATTAGATGTGTTTACAATACCAGTAAGTATAATTTTATTTAGGCGCAAGAGCCTTTATTTCAAACTAATTCTTTGTTCTAGAAACATCTAAAATTAAAATACAAATGACCACATTGTATTAAGTTAAAGCAATTTACAATCTCTCTGTTTTTTTATTATTTATTTTACGTGCTCAATTGTTGAGGCAAAGGCATCATGCAATTAAGTTGTAGTATTGAAATAAATGAGGATTACCATAATATGTATTGGAAATATCTTTTACCTTATGAAATTAAATGCAATTAGTGTTAAATGATGAAAATACCGTAATTACTATAATTTTTTGGACACTTAAGTTTTCGTACACCCTCTTATTTAGCAAAAATAATAATTTTTTGTGACTCTTAATTTTAATACATACGAGTTTTCGCTCATAACTAATTTTCAGACAGTATATTTTACCGCGCTTTTCTACAGACTTTGGCCTTGTTTTCGCTTTTCTCGTGTCACTTTGATCACTGATTTTACAACCGAATTAAGGTAATAAAATCTGGCAGACGCATGCCTGAGGGCATTGGACCATTACATTGGCATAATTGGGTAAATAACCATGTATACGGGTTGAAAATAATTGATTCGCCCAACAGCATTTGAAACAGTGTTGTGGCAGAATGTTTTCCGTTTTTAATTTTTGTTCTTTTTCATTTCATACAAGAGTTAGCAAAGCTGTGAAGTTGTGTTTATTTTTTTAAGCAGAAAAAGAAGAGTTACTCACACGAAAATTATTGTACATTGATTTATTGCTTTTATTTCAATATACTTATAATTTTCAGATCCCTTTTTCAAATATGCATATAAGGTAGATTTATAATAATATTTGTGGCAATCTGGAAAAAATAAAATATTCTAATATGTTCTAATAATGAAAAACGTATATTTGAAAATCATTTCATTTTTGGTTCTCAACCATATTAAAAACACAATTACTGTTAAGCACACGCTTTGTCAAAGTCACATTTACTGTCTACAACATATGCACTGTAAATTAATATTCTGTCTGTTTGAACACCACTCATTGATGATGTAGTAATACATGTTGGGGTTTTTGCAAAGAAAGAATGTAATCCATGTTTAAGGAGCACGTTTTTTTCACATCAAACTTCAATTGTTATGATGATGAATAGTAAAACATTTTCTTGACCAATAGTATCTATTATTTTAAAAGCAATATGTTGTCATGAAATAACATTAGTAGAGACAATTCTCCAAATACCTAACACCTTAGCAGATTGTTATGATTTTTGGTTTAATGAGTCAAAGAAAGTCAACTCTTAACTAGATGTATACTAATGCGTACTTTTTCCGATAAAAAACTATTTCAATATAATATATAATACTGAAAGAAGTCATGGGGTGAAAAAAATGTACCACCAACTACCCCCAATTCAGAACAATTCTCCTAGCACCAAACATGACTGCTCCTTATTCCGAACAATACATTTTATGCCCCTCTTCGAAGAAGAAGGGGTATATTGTTTTGCTGGCTGTGATGTCGGTAGACCAGTCTGAATGTCAGTAGACCAGTTTGTTTCCTATCCATAACTCGTCAACAAATTGACCGATTGGCTTGATACTTTACATGTGCATTGGTCTTTTAAAGTAGATGACCCCTATTGATATTGGGGATCACTAGGTCAAAGGTCATGGTCACTGAAACAATAAGTGGGAAAATCGTTTCCGATCAATAACTCGTCAACAAATTGACTGATTAGCTGTATACTTCCCATGTGCATCGGCCTTGGACAGTAGATGAACCCTATTGACATTGGGTTCACTAGGTCAAAGGTCAAGGTCACTGTCACACTAAGTGTGAAAATTTACCAATTGGCTTGATACTTCACATGTGCATTGGCCATGGACAGTAGGTGACCCCTACTAAAATTGGGTGGCTAGTTCAAGAGTCAAGGTCACTGTGACATTAAGTGTTAAATTTGTTTCCTTTTGATATGTCATCAAAGGATTGAGTGATGGGTGTCACGGCCCTGTTTGAAGGGCATCTTTCTGTGAACGGGGAGCTCTTGCTATTTTGTGTTAATACAAAAAACATGTTCATTTATAAAAGAGCCTAAAGTAAAAGATCAAAGTACTGACAGTACTGGTGTGACGATGCTTTTGAAGAGGATTGATATAAAAGCTTCTATTTTAGTTTATCTACATCACCACAATTGTGTATGTGGGTACGAAAATTTTGGGTACAAAAATTATGCCAAAAAAAATTAAGTACGTAAAAAGATTTGGTTACGAGAAAAAAATTGGTAGGAAAAAAATTGGGTACGAAAAAAATTTGGTTACGAGCAAAAATTTGGGTACGTAAAAAAAATTGGGTACGAAAAAAATTGGGTACGAAAAATGTAGGGTACGAAAAAAAAATTGGGGGTACGGGGAAATAGTACCCGAGGGGAACTTGATCCTTTCAGCGAAACTGGGAGGCGGGTTACATTCTCGATCAAATATAACAAGAAATATCTTTAAAAAGGTATTCAACGTGTATTTTCTGTACTACTTATCTTAAAAAACTGTCTGTTACAGTAAAACGTGTGTGGGTTATAACATTACGTTTCAGCATATAAATTCAAAACTTGACATGCTCTTTAATTACACCTTGCTCTTTAATTTCACATGTATATCATACCAAACTTTATATTTCATTGTTTCCTTTCCTAAGTTAATGATGCTATGTGTACGGACGTGATTTCACAATCCCATGTGCATGAACATATACTTTTCTCTTTTGATTATTGTTCTTTTTCTCTAATTCAATAAGCTTAGGCATGTTTGTTCGTTAAGTACGGCAATAATTTCATGATGATTCCCGATCGAAAGTGGGTATGAGCAAATAGTCGTAAGAGCACTTGAATACGTGAGTTCGCCCATGAACACATGGTAAGGTTAACTAAATCTTCGCGATATGACCTAATATGTGTTTCAAACAGCAAACAATATCCAACAAACAAATGAATTGTCAAACATAGTATGTGAACTGATGTGACTCTGTAATTTATGTTTGAAAAGTTTATTAAATATGCAAAATGAGAAAGCACGCAGAAGAGCGAGTATCACAGATATGATACGGCTATTATGCTGTTTATATACCATAGTCGCTACAATGTTTACAAATGGCAGGTTCGAAAAAGTTCGTTTTTTTTACATTCATGATCGCGTTGAAAGTTAATTATACACGTTTTAATTCGCAATTTATTTACTGAATTACAACAAATGCCAAATACAATACAGAAAATGCATAGTTGTTTCATTGATCTTTAAACATATAATGGATTGAATATAACTGATTTAAAATTAACGTTTTCAAACTATTATTAAATCTTTTCCCAGAATATGCTGTCCTATTTATAGCTGAGCTTTCTATACCTTTATCAATGATAATCAGCGAGGTATGCCGATTAGAAATGCGAGCTATCTCAATCGGACTGGCTCGGTCTTTTACATAGGTTGCCATTGTGAAGAATTTTTTCATGATATGATAACTTAGAAGATGCTTCGCAGCATCGTCAAAAAGGAACCTTTTTTATGAATTTGCTGTTGTGCATAGTTATTGGCACTTAAAAAATATAGTCAGTAATCATTAACCAAATATTTAGAATGCTCTGGATAAAGAGCTTGAATTTGTACCAAGCTGCAGAGGAAAATTACATTTTGCCACTTTAAACTATTCAAATTGGATTCAATGGTTTCAAATGTCTTTACTGCAGATTATTATGTTGCAGCGGAAAGTTGAATACATCAAGAGGACCAGTGAGGTGTTACAGAGCCAATACAAAGGAGACATCCCAGACACTGTACATCAGCTGTGTGAGCTCCCGGGGGTGGGACCCAAAATGGCCTACCTGGTGATGAAATGTGCCTGGAACAGGACTGAAGGTCTGCAAAACAAATACCTAGAAGATATAGTTTTTTGTTTCTCCTTTCTTTTATAAGATCAACAGAGCACAAAAGGCCATGGTGAGCTCTTGTGATCACTGTCTGTCCATCATGCGTCGGCAATATTTACCTTTTGATCACTCTAGAGGCTATTTTTATTGCCCAATCTTCGTCAAACTTGGTCACAATATTCATTTGAATGATATCTTTTCCAAGTTTGAAACTGGATCACATGGGGTCAAAATCTTGGTTACCAGGTCAAAGAAAAGTTTAAGGAAAGAGCTGGTGAACACACTAAAAGTCAAATGTTTTCCAAATCATAATAAAACAAAAAACATGTGTTTTGATGGTATCTCAGCTGTGTTGGAGTATGTTATGGTCCTATGAAAAACATGGCAGCTAAGAGGTAAGACGTTGTTTTCTATATGAAAACTATTGATCACACTAGAAGTCAGTTTTTTTCCCAATCATGAAACTTACTCTGAACATTTTTTCTAATTCTTTTTCGAATTCTTAATTGTTTCAGTCCATTGTAAACCAGGGAGAAGGGTCGTTTTCCGTATATGGCTATTGTGAAACTTTGTGAAAACTCTTAGAAGTCCCATCTTTTGTTCAAAGCTCAAGAAAAATGTTCAAAAAATGTGCTTCATTATATCTTTAGAGAGTTTAAAAATAAAAAATGGTTCCAGACCATTGAAAAACTTGGCTGCCATGTATGAAGGGGGGCGGGTAGGAATTTTTCATCAAATGGCTATAGTGAGACTTGCAGTCACTCTTAAAATCACATTTTTGTACCCAATCATTATGAAACTTTTTCAAGGCATTTTTCTCATATCTTCGCAAATTATGAAAATCATCTGTTCTTACAAAAAAAGAGCTTGCAGCAATATTTTTTTCACAAGCCACAATGATTTTAAAGACAGTCCAGATACCATAACAACAACAAAAATTAACATCCTATACAAGTTTCATGACGAAAGAGTTACAAATGTGATTTCTAGTGTGTTCACATGGTTCTACTATATAGTCATGTAAGGAAATCTGCCTCACCTTATGCCAGCTATGTTTTTCAATAGCCTGGAATCACATCTCTCTCAGTGGAGAAATCATCAGAGCAGATTTCCTGACAAAGATTCATGAACATTCAGCTACAAATGTGGAAACAAGAATGTTCAATAGCTTTTTCTTTAGTTTGACCATGTAACCTAGTTTTTGACATAATGTGACTCAGTTAAGAACTCTTATGAAACAAAATTAGAAAATAATTAGGAAGAGTTCACATGTTTTTGTTTTAATTTAACCTAGTGACCTAGTTTTTTAACCCATTGTTTCTGATTCGGCCAAGATAATTTTATAATTGTGACAAATGTTTTGACCCAATTTTATGAAGATTTAGCAACAAAAATTTCCTCTAGAGTTCTCACAAGGCATTTGTTGAAGACTCATGAATGATGATGAACTTCTTAAGTGTTGTGCTGAGGTGTGCTAAAAACAGTGACTCAGATAGGTTATGCATGGAAAGAAATTTATGATAGAATGTTTCACATTAGTTTTAAGTACAATTTAAATTTGTGTAAGATTATCCCTTATGGTATACATTCTCTTTTATGTGACTCTAAAATTATGTTTCTTTTAGGAATCCTTTGTTTGGAGTTGTGTAAGTTAGTCAAAAGATAACAGGAGTTTTAATGGCAATTGCAATTTGTGTAATACGCTTTTTGGTATACGTTCACTTTAAAATGACACTTTGCTTATGATGTTCCTGTTAAGAATCTTTTATTTGACTATGAATGAGTTGGTGCTGTGTACTTGTCAGGTATAGGGGTAGACACCCATGTTCATCGTATCTCAAACCGGCTGGGTTGGGTTAGGAAGCCCACCAAACATCCAGAGGAGACCCGCAAGGCACTCGAGGACTGGCTTCCAAGGTTACACACCTTTTTATATCAAATTTATCCAAATTCAAAAATTAGCAATACGAGATAATTATTAATATTTGTAGTTTAAATGCATTTAAGTCATTTGAGATTTCACCGGCACATGGAAGAATGTTTGGAGTTGAAAATGAGAGCAGAAAGTATAGAAGATGAGTCCAACATGAATGTGAGTGCAACTTGTATATCAGTGCAGCATTTACATTAGAAGGATGCAGCATATAAGAGTTGGTAGCAGCATAAAAGATATGTGAGAGCAGCATGTACACAAGATAACATATACAGATGAGTGAATTATGTATAGGAGATGACTGCAACATGTATATGAGATGAGTGCTACATGTAAATGAGATGAGTGCAACATGTATATGAGATGAGTGCTACATGTATATGAGGTGAGTGCAACATGTATATGCTATGAGTGCAATATGTATATGAGATTAGTGCAACAGGTATATATGATGAGTGCTACATGTATTTGAGGTGAGTGCAACATGTATCTGAGATGAGTGATACATGTATATGAGATGAGTGATAGATGTATATGAGATGAGTTAACCTTGTAAATTAGATGAGTGTATTTTGTATATGAGATTAGTGCTACATGTATATGAGATGACGGCAACATGTATATGAGAGAAGTGGAACATGTAAATGAGATGAGTGCAAAATGTATATTAGATGAATGCTACATGTATATGAGTGCAACATGTATATGAGATGAGTTTACCTTGTAGAGTAGATGAGTGTAACTTGTAAATGAGATCAGTGCAATATGTTTATGAGGTAAGTGCAATGTGTATATGATGAGTGCTATATGTATATGATGAGAGCTATTTGTTTATGATGAAAGCTCTATCTTTATGAGATGTGTGCAAGATGTATATTGAGAGGGTTCTACATCTATATGAGATGAGTGCTACATGTATTTGAGATAAGTGCAACATATATATATGAGATGATGGCAACATGTAAATGAGATGAGTGCAATATGTTTATGAAAATTAGTGCTATATGTAAATGAGGTTAATGCAACATGTATATGAGTGCACCATGTATACAAGATGAGTGCTACATGTAATTGAGATGAGTGCAATATGTATATGAGATGAGTGCTACATCTAATGTGGGATGTGTGCAGCATGTATATAAGATGAGTGCTAGATGTATATGAGATGAGTGCAACATGTATATGAGTGCAACATGTATATGAGGCAACATGTAAAAAAGATTAGTGCAAAATTTATATGAGATGGGGGCAACATGTATATGAGATGAGTGCAAAGTGTATATTAGATGAATGCATCATGTTTATGAGATGTGTGCAACATGTAAATGAGATGAGTGCTAGATGCATATTAGATGAGTGCAACATGTACAATGTATATGAGATGAGTGCTAGTTGTATATGCGATGAGTGCAACATGTATATTAGATGAGTGCTAGATGTGTATAAAATAAGTGCAACATGTTTATGAGTGCAACATTTATATGAGATGAGTTTACTTTGTATATTTGATGAGTGTGACTTGTATTAGTGATGAGTGCAACTTGTATTTGAAATGAGTGCTACATCTTAATGTATATTAGATGATTGCTATATCTATATTTGCTGAGTACAACATGTTTGTTAGATGATTGCTACATGTATATGAGATGAGTGCAACATGTATATGAGATGAGTGCAACATGCATATGAGATGAGTGCAACATGTATAGGACATGAGTGAAACATGTATATGAGATGAGTTAAACACGTATGATATGAGTGCTATATGTAAATGAGATGTGTGCAACATGTTTATGAAATGAGTGCAACATGTATATTAGATGAGTTCAACATGTATATGAGATGAGTGCAACATGTATATGACATAAGTGCAACATGTAAATGAGAGGAGTGCTAGATGTATATGAGATGAGTGCAACATGTATATGAGGGCAACATGTATATGACATAAATGCAACATGTATATGAGGTGAGTGATAGATGTATATGAAATGAGCGCAACATGTATATGAGTGCAACATGTATACATGACGAGTGCTACAAGTATATGTGTAACTTGTATACGAGATAAGTTTGACATGCATACGAGTGCAACATGTATATGAGATGAGTGCAACATGCATATGAGATGAGTGCAACATGATTAGATGAGTGATACATGTATATGAGAGGAGTGCAACATGTATCTGAGATGAGTGCATTATGTTTATGAGAAGAGTGTAACTTGTATACGAGACGAGTGCAACATGTATATGAGATGAGTGCAACATGTATATGAGATGAGTGCAACATGTATATTGGATAAGTGCAACATGTCTATTAGATGTGTGATACATGTATATGGGACATGTGCAACATGTATACAAGATGAGTGCAAAATGTTTAAGAGATGAGTGTAACATGTATATGAGGCAAGTGCAATATGTATATGAGATGATTGAAACATGAAGCACTTTTCCCAAATGAAAACGATGGACCTTTTTAACAGTTTGTTGTTGCAATATTCAACTTTTGAACATCAGTTGTTTTCCCTTTTCTTTTTGTTCATGTGTATTTGTTGGCTATCAGGTCATACTGGCCAGATATTAACCATCTGCTGGTGGGGTTTGGTCAACAGACGTGCCTGCCTGTCCGGCCTAGATGTGAAAACTGCCTTAATGTCAGCATCTGCCCAGCAGCACAAACCTCAAGGAATGGGACGAAAAAACAATGAGCTAACAAGATTATTCACTTTTGGATTCAAAGTCATTTATTCTGTTTTCTTCATTGCTATAAAATTTCTAGAAACAGATTTGTCTTGTTTTGTGTAAGATTTTAAAAGTTGAAGTTCAGCATGAACTCTAATTTGGTGCATGCCAGATGTCTTAAATCCTTAATAAACAAGGCTTATCATACTGGTCCATCAGCTTACTGCATTGGAATTAAGAGGACAAGAGCTTTAAGCAGGACAGATGAATGAACTACCAAACCAGTTAAAATTTAATATGCATGTGTATTTTCAAAGTCATGTATCACATATATCACATATAAAGTGTATTTTCAAAGTCATGTATCACATATATCACATATAAAAGTATAACTATCAGTAGATGCCATATAAGGAAAAATATACATTCCCCAGCAGATATGTCACGTTTGATTGTCAATACATCATTTTTTTGGTCATTGGATGCACTATTTGTTGTACAGGTCAAAAGAACACCCACTTCAAAAACATTCAAATTTGTACAGGCATGTTTAGCACAAATAAGACCGTACAGAGAGAAAAATGTGGTAGAAAATATTGACCAGTATTCATGTGTCTTCTTAAAAAAACTTGTTTGGTAAACTTCTCAAAATCAATGAAATAACTATACTTTAAAGTTTTATATATTATCACTAAGTTGTTAAGAATTTTAAGCTGTACTTTTGAAAGAAAAAGCAATCTAACCCGTTTGCCCAAGCAACGGCAAAAGCATCCTAGGGTTAAGTTTTTTGGTATGCTGGTTTCTCAGGAATGGCTTGAGGGATTTAATCTAACTTAAACCATGCATTAACCATATTTAATGGACCCTATAGGTTAAAGAGAAATTTGCATATATAAAAAATATTCATGTTTTTCTGTAAGCTACCTGTTTGTTTTCTGGAATGTCTTGAGGGATATCACTCAAACTTAAAACACTTAATCCACCATGTTAAAATAACCCCATAGGTTAAATTTGGTAATTCTAGTTTGAAATTAGTCGTAATGAAGGGCTTTTTATTCATTTTGAATTTTACATGTAAGCTATATAGACAGGTTACAGCTCATCAAACTTGGACACTTTTATCAAACTTCATATATAGATCACAACAACTTGTGCCAAGGCACCCCCACCCACCCCCACTAAATTGAGCCTTGTAATAATGATACTTTATACATAGATTCCTTATTTTCAGGGCTTGCACATGGACTGGGTGTGATCAAGATCAAGGTCACTGTATAAAGAAACCTGATTCAGCTTAAGATTTCATGTTTGAGTTGAGTTTGTGATGCAAGCATGGCTACATTGTACAACACTTCTTTTTTCTTAACATAGGAGTCATATTTGGTCAACATTACCAATCAAGATAAGTAAAGAATTACGCAATAATAGCTCAAAATCAATGCTTATGTGTTTCATATGGTAATCTTCATATTAAAAAAACAAAAAAATTGTGATAACATAACTTATTGCTGTTTGTTTAAAAAGCCATATACTCTGACTAGAAAGTTATTGTATAAACTGAAAACATTGATTTCACATAGAAACAATAATGCACAAACAAGAGGGCAAAGATTACAAAGTATTGCTCACCTGTGAACACTGTGGCCTGTTTCATACGGGTAAATTTCACTTATCTGTGTAGAGGAGCACACTTAAATGTCAGATGTCAAATATAAATTCAATTTAAACCATTACACCCGCACAGCCCCAGGAGAAGCTTATATAACGAAAGGATTCGTAGTCGAAATAGATGCTTTGCGTATTTTTACTGCTACAGTATAATTACCTCCCTTAGTTTTAAATTTGCCAGGTAAACAATATGAAATTGTAACTTGTTCTTCATAAAGTAAGTTAATTGTATGGCTAAAAATAATGTATTAAGCATTTAAAGAGTATTTGATATTTAAGAAATGCTTCTAGTAAAATCCTGCGTATATATACGGCTAGTTTCTGTGTAAGTGAAGGAGAAATGCTGATCGGTAATCTCCGTAGAGTGCGGAGGGAATTCGGAAACGTCGATAGTTTCCGGATCGTGCCTTTCCGTTTTCTCTGTTCGCCAGTATATAAAGGCTTGCAAATAGACAAGTTAGGCAGTTCACCGGTGTATGCGAGCGGATCAACATCTGAAGAAAAGGCACATTACTCTAAAAGAACAGTATTCTGGAGCAGTTGGGTATTTACGTTGGCTGCAAGCTTTAAACGGTGCTGCCAGGGCTGCAGAGTTCCTGTTTCTTGGAGAGGGTTTTCAGAGTGTTGGATACTACGGACGTCGTACAAGGCAGTGACGGAAGCTTCACCTAAGGCCTTGGGGTGACGTGAGCCAGTAGCCTCACGGAGGCGGTAACCAGTAGCTTCACGGAAGCCGGAGGATTCGTTGAAGGCATCAGTCCCTTCTTTGGTCGCATTGTATATATCTGAAGCGACTCGATTATTTTAAGTTCATGATCAGAAGGCAGGTAGCCTAAGGAAAGTTATAATTACATTGTTATTTTGTAATTGGCCTTCGGAGGGTTTCGGAAGGAACATCGGCATTGTGAGGCCGCGCACATAGCGCTCTGTGGCGGTCTCAGGTAGTCGGCGTCGGGCACTACACTTATTTTGATCCAAGAGTCATTGTCTAAACAAAACTATATGATGTTACAATCTGAACATTACACCTTCTTGCCTTTTTGTTTTTGCTTCATAAACTTTCTTAATTCAACTATGTAATTCTATTCATTATGTGGCCCTGGGGCACCACCAATTTTGATTATAGGGACGTGATTTGAAGACACTTAGTACAGGAATGCAAGATGAGGTAAAACATCAAATCAGAAACCCCTGATCCTTGTGGTTTCATAGATTTGTATTTATTCACTATGATAGCCTATGAAAATCTTGTGACCCAGTTTTTACCCAAGGGGCATGATTAAAACTTTTGTGTAGGAAATCACTAAAGGATGTTACACACCAAACAGTAAACCTTTGAGCCATGTGGTTTCAGAGATTTTTTATTTCTTTTACAAGTCTAAATAAATCATCTGACCCCCAAGGGCCTGCCTAGTTTTTACCCAAGAGGCATGATTTGAACAAGATTGTGAAGACCAAAGTTTCCACTGAAAAATATTTTTTAGCTCTGATGGCCTACATGCACGGCAATGCTTTGAACAACTTTAAAATGTGGTCTAAAATGGATAATTCCTCGCAAGTTTTGTGGATAGTAGGAGGAGATCCTGTTTGAAGCAAATTGTTGGCGACACCAGATACCAAAGGGCCACCTACCACTATTGCTCACCACTAAATGTTCGTGTGAGCTAAAATCATGTGAAATTTATGCAGGAAAACTGAATGTCAGGTTTTCCCAAAAAGCGTTGTGAATAGGAACCCTAATAAGCACATATATTTATGTGCCTAAGAACTATCAATATAAAACCATAGAAATTTGCCTAAAAATGTCTATATATTTACAGATTAATTAAAAGCTTACATCTTTTTTGCAATTTTGCTATCACTGTTATGTAAGAGCATAACACATTGTAAATTAAAAATGAAACAAAATTATTTATAAACAAGAGATGTGTTTGTCACAAACACAATGCCCCCTACTGCACCGCTTTGAATTTTTTTTACCTTTGACCTTGAAGGATGACCTTGACCTTTCACCACTCAAAATGTGCAGCTCCATGAGATACACATGCATGCCAAATATCAAGTTGCTATCTTCAATATTGCAAAAGTTATGGGCAATGTTAAAGTTTTCGGACGGACAGACTTGCAGACAGTTCAAATGCTATATGCCACCCTACCAGGGGCATAAAAACTAAAGATACACACAAACATGATATGCACTATATAACTATACATGGTAACATCATCTGGAAATAAAGGCAAGAAGTTGGATGAACTTATATGAAGGTATAATTTGTGAAAATAAAACAACACAGAACTGCTAAAAGAACATAATTTGGAATTGTTTGTAATGTTGGATTTGATTGTCAGGTTATTGTAGCTTGTTCATGAATTATTGGCATTGTGCTTGTTTTAGTAGCTTGTTCATGAATCATTGGCTTGGTGCTGGTTATCGTAGCTTGTTCATGAAGCGTAGGCGTAGGTAGGCCAGTATGAGGAAGCCAGTGGACATGACAAACAGGGCCACGTAGTTCACCCAGAGATCCCACAGGGAACCGTACGATATGCCCTGGAAATCCAGGTACTCATTTCCAGTCGTACTGCAAACAAAAACACACAACAATATGGGAAATGATAAATGAAGTTAACCGCATGCATGCAACATTATAATGTATGAATTAAGAGTTTTTATACATTATGTATACATATAATTGTTACTGTTGTATAAATTGTGCTGTGACAATCCTAATTCTTTATCAAAATAATGAAAAAACAAGGGACAAAATTGTCACAAAACCAGGTTTTCATTTGGAAAAAAAAGTTTGATAAAGGGAGACAACTCAAACTGAACTGATTGTTTGAACTGATTGTTTAAAATTAACCCCCTTTGTTTCAAAATAAATCTATTTTTAGTCGTGGCGACCTTGACCTTGGAGATATTGACGTAATTCTTTCATGAGACACACCGTCCAATGATGGTGAACAAATGTGCCAAATTATTTTAAAATCTCACTATGAATCACATAGTTATGGCCCGGACAAGCACATTTATAGCCATTTTTGACCTTTGAACTCAAAGTGTGACCTTGACCTTGGAGATATCGACGTAATTCTTTCGCGCATACACCGTCTAATGATAGTGAACAAATGTGCCAAATGATTTAAAAATCTCACAATGAACGACAAAGTTATGGCCCGGACAAGCTTGTTCCGCCAGCCCCCCAACATTCGCCAATCTAATAACCAGTTTTTTCCTTCGGAAAACCTGGTTAAAAATAATATGAGTAATCCTCTATTGCTAAATAATCACATTTGAACACCATGTGTTGTTATTGAATGATAAAGAATGAGGATGCCAAATATTTCCATTTATAACAGAAACATTTGTGCAATTAAATGAACAAGAGGGCCTGTAAGGCCCAAAGTAGCTGCTCACCTGAAACACATTAAGGTACTGACCTGTTCTCTGCAGACCAAAATATCATTAGAACAAATGTTCCGACTAAGTTTCATGAAGAGTGAACTATAAATGTAACTTTTAGAGTGATAACAAGGTTTGACTATAGCCATATTCGGATAACTTCCCCGCCCGCTGGCGACCATGTTTTTCAAGAGACTATTTTGGAACTCATCCAAGATATCATGAAAACACAAGTTTCATGATAATTGGACAATAAATGTGACTTATATATAATAAGAGTGTTAACAAGTTGTTACTAAAGCCAAATCCGGAAAAATGCCTCGCCCCATGGTGGCCATGTTTTTTTACCAACCTGAACCATTTTCGAACACATCCAAGATATCATAGGGACAAATCTTCTAATCAAGTTTCATGAAGATCTGACAATAAACATGGCCTCTAGAGTGTTAACAAATGTTGATGCCCCACAACGCATGACGGACAAAAGGCGATCACAAAAGCTAAAAATATACTTTTTCTATAACCACAAGTAAAATAAATATTTGATCATTCAACAAAGGCAACATATTTGTTGTTACTTTATGCTTAGGTGAAAAAAATATAATATCCTTAAGGCATTAAGTCTGTGTATTTTGACGCCAGTAAAATGTTTTTGATTATTCTACAAGGAATGTCATTTGTAAGGAATAGTAACTGACACTTACAGACCAAAGAAAGGAATGTAAAAAATATTGCAATTTTTTAGCTTAACATGCTCATGGTGAGCTTCATATGATGGCCTTTTAAAGGGGCCTTTTCACAGATTTTGGCATGTTTTGAAGTTTGTAATTAAATGCTTTATATTGATAAATCTAAACATTAAATTTTAAAAGCTCCAGTAAAAAATCAAATATAAAATTAAAAAAAGGAAAAAAAGTAGCCCGCAGCAGGGCTCAAACCAGTAACCCCCGGAAACATGTAAAAAATCAAATATAAAATTTAACAAGAGCACCGCCTTGCGGGTGCAGACCGCTCATCTATTTTCTTTTTAAAGGTGAAGGGACTCTCATTTTCAATCACAAACGAGGAGTGGAGTGAAGAGGGGTGTATAGTGTGGGGGGGGGGGGGGGGGGGGGGGTTTGGGTGCGATGGTTGGACGGTATTTCAAACATAACCGTTTTAAAAAAAAAAAATCAAAAAAAAAAATTGGGGGGGGGGGGGGGTGGGGGGGTGGGGGTGGGGGTATAGTGTGAGGGTGCGGTGGTCATTTGTGAGATGATCTTAAAAAAAAAAAAAAAAAAAAAAAAAAAAATTAGGGGGGGGAGGGGGGGAGGGGGAGGGGGGGGGGAGGGCACGGGGGATGGTTTGGGTGAAGTCTATTGTGGTATGTCAGGTAAGAGTAGTTTCATCAAAGTATCAATCAAATCTAATCATAAATAAAGAAGTTATGGCAATTTTAGCAAAATTTAATAATTTGACCTTGAGAGTCAAGGTCATTCAAAGGTCAAAGTAAAATTCAAGTTGCCAGGTACAGTAACCTCATGATAGCATGTAAGTATTTGAAGTTTGAAAGCAATAGCCTTGATACTTCGAGTGGATCGAAACACAAAATTTAACCATATATTAAAAGTTACTAAGTCAAAAAAGGGCCATAATTCCGTAACAATGACAACCAGAGTTATGCAACTTGTCCTTTTACTGTACCCTTATGATAGTTTGTGAGTGTTCCAAGTATGAAAGCAATATCTATGATACTTTAGGGGTAAAGTGGACCAAAACATAAATCTTAACCAAATTTTCAATTTTCTAAGTATAAAGGGCCCATAATTCCGTCCAAATGCCAGTCAGAGTTACATAACTTTGCCTGCACCGTCCCCTTATGATAGTTCATAAATCTTGCAAGTATGAAAGCAATAGCTTTGATACTGTAGGAATAAAGTGGACCTAAACACAAAACTTAATCAAATTTTCAATTTTCTAAGTATAAAAAGGGCACATAATTCTGTCAAAATGCCAGTCAGAGTTACATTACTTTGCCTGCACAGTCCCCTCATGATAGTTAGTAAGTGTTGCAAGTATGAAAGCAATAGCTTTGATGCTTAAGGAATAAAATGGACCTAAACACAAAACTTAACCAAAATTGTCAATTTTCTAAGTATAAAAAGGGCACATAATTCTGTCAAAATGCATGCCAGAGTTATCTAACTTTGCCTGCCCAGTCCCCTCATGATAGTAAGTAAGTGTACCAAGTTTGAATGCAATAGCATTGATACTTACTGAGAAAAGTGGACCTAAACGCAAAACTTAACCAAAATTTTCAATTTTCTAAGTATAAAAAGGGCACATAATTCTGTCAAAATGCACGCCAGAGTTATCTAACTTTGCCTGTCCAGTCCCCTCATGATAGATAGTAAGTGTACCAAGTTTGAATGCAATAGCATTGATACTTTCTGAGAAAAGTGGACCTAAACGCAAAACTTAACCGGACGCCGACGCCGACGCCGACGCCAAGGTGATGACAATAGCTCATAATTTTTTTTCAAAAAATAGATGAGCTAAAAAAGGAAAAAAAGTAGCCCGCAGCAGGGCTTGAACCAGTGACCCCAGGAAACCTGAAGTAAAAACGCAACTGAGCTATCCTGCCAAGCATACATAAGACATGTATTTTATACGTTATACATGTATGTCTTATTTTGAGAGGCCATTCTGTATAAGCAATCTTCGTAGTTTCACAAATTTAAACGACAACAACAGAACTCTCCAATTATTCAATCGTTTTGCGTTGCAACGCTTTATAATTTTTAGGTTTTCAAATCGTCAAAAGATGCATATAATGGCTATATTAGACCATGGCAAATGTTCAGTAATACTGTTTCCTCACAAATATCATAACTAAACCGAAAATTTGCGAATCTGAAACAACTTTTTTCAATTTTGTCAATTTACCAAACCGTGAAAAGATCCCTTTAAAGGCGTTTGTCCTTCATTAATTGTCTTTAGGCAACATTAACCGTGTCAACACCCTAGAGGACACATTTTTGGCCCAATCTTCATGAAAATTAGTCAGAACCTTTGTCAAAATAATATCTCCACCAATTTCAAAACAGGTTTATGTAGGGTCAACAACAAGGTCACAAGTTCAATTTTATTAAAGAAAAAGCGTGTGAAAGTTTTAAGCTGAATCAAAATGAAACTTGTTCAACACAATAATTGAGCCGTGCTCTGTGAAAAGGGGGTTTAACGCATGTGTGTAAAGTGTTCTTCCAGATTAGCCTGTGCAGTCCGCAAAGGCTTATCAGGGGCGACAATATCCGCTTTATTGATATTTTTCCTTTAAATTAAGTCTTCGCAAAAGTTCAGTTTAGGCAAAAAGTGTTGTTCCTGATCAGCCTTAGCGGACTGTCAGGCTAATTTGGGACACCACTTTAAGCACATGCATTTAACCCCCTTTTCACAGAGCACGGCCCAGTTCTATTCTTATCCTTGAGAACACTCTAGAAGTTACATATTTTGCTCTTCCTTAAAACATTTTTTCAAATGACACCTCCACAAAGTTTGACAGTTGTCACAGTCTGTTAAGAAACGTATCTGACAGGGGGGCAGTTTTTTATTTGACTAAAGTAAAAACCCTGTGATCACTCTAGAAGATTTTTTTTTTCCAAATCTTCAGAGTTTTATCCTTATATCTCCGAGTTTGAAAATGCATCCGGTCCATAAAAAACATTTTTGAAAATTGTCATTCTATGGCTATAATAAAATCACATTTTGCTGCCAAACAATAATTGAACATTTGTTCTTATGATATAAGGGCTAAGTTATGAAATGGTTCTGTTCTGTTCTAAAAAAGCTGCTGAAGGCAAAGTTGCAGTTTTCCTTATATGGCTATAGCAAGATATTTTTAGGTCCGCTTATTTTCATTGCAGTTAAAAATGTAAAATCTCATATTTTGTACAGAAATATAATTTTCTTTCACCAATAAAATAATATTCAACTGCAAAGCATATAATAACAAGAGCACCGCATATCGGATGCCAACGCTCGGCTGCCGGTGCATTTTTTAAGAAATTAAAGCTTGTCAGATTTTTTTTTATTTCTTTTTAGCGGTCAGTGACCTTGACCTTTGACCTAGTGACCCAAATATGGGTGAGGCGTGTAGAACTCATCAAGGTGCACGACACGACACGACGAGCTGGCTATGACAATACCTCGTGTTTTCTCCGAAAACAGCCGAGCTAAAAATTGTTCTTCATTACACTTTCTTTGTCTGCCCTACAGTACTTTTATTGTAGGAACTATCGACTTACATACTTCATTTTATTTGTGACTTCAGTACATTCGTGACTTTTGTATTGAAATCTTTCTATAAGGTGTCTGTCCAGAAACCGTTCATTTTTTTTTTCAGATAATACAACTAAAATGATCATTAAGAGAGGTATAGTAATTACTCTCAGTTTCTGGACATCAAATTTACTGACACCCCAATTTTAAGCCAAAATAATAAGATTTGTTAATTTACATTTTAAGACATTCAGGTTTTAGTCCATAATTAATGACTCTTAATGTTATTACAATTTATTTTACAATGCTATTTTACCAGATACTAGTATCTGCCGTGTTGTACTTTCCACACTATGGTGACACTTCGATCATGCATATTTACAACACGATTAAGGTCATAAACCTGTCAGATGAATGCCTAAAAGGCAATGGACAATAACATTTGCCTTATTGGGTAAATAACAATGTATACCTGTAATAGACAATGGTTTCACCAAAAGCTTTAAGTGGAACATATACAAATTTTGTAACTATATGGTGTGGTATTTTACAAGCGTGTGCTATTATTCGTTAAAACAATTGGCACTATACACATTGCATACCCATATCCCATCTTCAATGCATTATTTAACAGTGTCTCTTAAATTTCCAACACCTATATTTTTTGTCTCCAGATCTTTGAAACCTCTACTTTTCTACTATTTTCTTATCTAAATTTTCACACACACATAAGTGAAAATTTGAAGGTGACCAAAAACATGAATGTTGGTAGGGACTGTCTGTATACTCCTCAGACTTACCAGTTGCCATCAAAGGTCAAGTCCTTCAACTCATTTATGGACAAGGCCTGAAACAAATAACACTTTCAGTAATATGTACTGACTGTATAAAATTGAATTGTATATATCTATAACATAAATAATATATACATACAAAAATGACAAGTTTATTTTTTGCAAGGATAATTCCATTAAAACAATTTTAATTTGGTTGTTAAAAGCTATATGTCAATGTTCTGATATGGTAAAGGTCATATGTACTACATTGAGCAAGATATTTATCTATTACCTGCAAACTGTATTTGAAGATGCTGATGTATTTGATCCACTCCAGGAAGTCTGGGATGGTGTCCAGATTAACCAGCAACCCACTGAACACCTGCAAACACATGAACAATCTAAAGGTCAGTTATGTAATTTACCTCATGTAACCCACTTAACACCTGCAAACACATGCACAATCTAAAATGTCAGTTATGTAATTGACCTCATCAGAACCACTGCAAACACATTAACAATCGAAAAAGTCAGTTATCATCATCAATCTGAAAGGTCAGTTATGTAATTTACCTCATCTCACCCACTGAACTACTGCTAACACATGAACAATCTAAAGGTCAGCTATGTAATTTACCTCATCTAACCCACTAAACACCTGCAAACACATGCACAATCTAAAATGTCAGTTATGTAATTTACCTCATCAGAACCACTGCAAACACATTAACAATCGAAAAGATCAGTTATCATCATCAATCTAAAAGGTCAGTTATGTAATTTACCTCATCTCACCCACTGAACTACTGCTAGCACATGAACAATCTTAAGGTCAGTTATCTAACCTACTGAACACCTGCAAACACATGCACAATCTAAAAGGTCAGATGTGTAATTGACCTTATCTAACCTACTGAACACCTGCAAACACATGCACAATCTTAAAGGTCAGATGTGTAATTGACCTCATCTAACCCACTGAACACATGCAAACACATGCACAATCTAAAAGGTCAGATGTGTAATTGACCTTATCTCACCCATTGAACACCTGCAAACACATGCACAATCTAAAAGGTCAGATGTGTAATTGACCTCATCTCACCCACTGAACTACTGCAAACACATGCACAATCTAAAAGGTCAGATATGTAATTGACCTTATCTAACCCACTGAACACATGCACAATCTAAAAGATCAGATGTGTAATTGACCTTATCTAACCCACTGAACACCTGCAAACACACAATCTAAAAGGTAAGTTATGTAATTAATTCACCCAGCGCCTTTTGCCTTCTTTATAAAGTACCAGAAAACAGCACTTTATCAATAACAAAAACTACAAATTTCAAAATCAAGAAAATTTCAAATTAAAGGTTTCCCCAAATAAATAATTAAAAGATTATTAATACAAGAGCACCGCCTTGCGGGTGCAGACCGCTCATCTATTTTCTTTTTTAAGGTGAAGGGACTCTCATTTTCAATCACAAAGGAGGGAGGGGTGGAGTGAAGAGGGGTGCATTGTGTGGGGGTGTGGACATTTATTACATTATGTTCCAAAAATGCAAAAAAAAAGGATAAAAAAAATTCGGGGGGGGGGTGGGGGGGTGGTGGGGGGGGGTGGGGTGGGGGGGGGGGGGATTCTTGGGTGCGATGGTTGGAGGGTATTTCAAACATAAAATAATAAAAATAAATATTTGTGTTTTTTAACAGTTTCAAAAAAAAAATTGGGTGGAGGGGTGAGGTGGGGGGTATAGTGTGAGGGTGTGGTGGTAATTTGTGAGATGATCTTAAAAAAAAAAAAAAAAAAAAAAAATTAGGGGGGGGGGGGATTCGGGTGGGGGGTGGGGGGAGGGGGGGTGGGGGGGGGGGATTCTTGGGTGCGATGGTATTTCAAACATAAAATAATCAAAATAAATAGTTTTGTTTTTTAACCGTTTAAAAAAAAAAGTATTTGAAGTTTGAAAGCAATAGCCTTGATACTTAAGAAGTAAAGTGGATCGAAACACAAAATTTAACACAAAGTTACTAAGTCAAAAAAGGGCCATAATTCTGTAAAAATGACATTCAGAGTTAAGCAACTTGTCCTTTTACTGTACCCTTATGACAGTTTGCGAGTGTATGAAAGCAATATCTATGATACTTTAGGGGTAAAGTGGACCAAAACACAAAACTTAACCAAACTTTCAATTTTCTAAGTATAAAGGGCCCATAATTCCGTCCAAATGCCAGTCAGAGTTACATAACTTTGCCTGCACAGTCCCCTTACGATAGTTAATAAGTGTTGCAAGTATGAAAGCAATAGCTTTGATACTGTAGGAATAAAGTGGACCTAAACACAAAACATAACCAAATTTTCAAATTTCTAAGTATGAAAAGGGCACATAATTCTGTCAAAATGCCAGTCAGAGTTACATTACTTTGCCTGCACAGTCCCCTTATGATAGTTAGTAAGTGTTTCAAGTATGAAAGCAATAGCTTTGATACTTAAGGAATAAAATGGACCTAAACACAAAACTTAACCAAAATTTTCAATTTTCTAAGTATAAAAAGGGCACAAAATTCTGTCAAAATGCACGCCAGAGTTATCTAACTTTGCCTGCCAAGTCCCCTCATGATAGTTAGTAAGTGTACCAAGTTTGAATGCAATAGCATCGATACTTTCTGAAAAAAGTGGACCTAAACGCAAAACTTAACCAAAATTTTCAATTTTCTAAGTATAAAAAGGGCACATAATTCAGTCAAAATAGACGCCAGAGTTATCTAACTTTGCCTGCCCAGTCCCCTCATGATAGTAAGTAAGAGTACCAAGTTTGAATGCAATAGCATTGATACTTTCTGAGAAAAGTGGACCTAAACGCAAAACTTAACCGGACGCCAACGCAGACGCCGACGCCGACGCCAAGGTGATGACAAAAGCTCATTTTTTTTTTTTTAAAAATAGATGAGCTAAAAATGAAACATTTAGCTAGTTTCCCTATACAGTTCTATGGCTTGAACCGAAGTCAATATAATATTGACAACTTGACAAACACTAAGTTATACTTTTTTAAGTATTTGGGAGCAAACAAATTAATTTCCCAATATGAAAACTTCACAATGCCAATTTTCCCAATGTCTGGATTTTTCTAGCACATTCTTCCCAAATAGGCTGGTACCTGTACTTTTCCCAATTGGGCATACATTGCTATCATTTAACCCACAGAATACCTGCAAACAGACAAACAGCCTAACAGGCTTGTCTTGTACTTAACTTCATACAACACACTAATTCCCGTACAAACACACACAATAACAGGCTAGCCTCATACTTAATCTAATACAACACACTAACACCAATACAAACACACACACTAAAAGGCTAGCCTCATACTTAACCTCACACAACACACTAACACCAGCACAAACACACACACTAACAGGCTAGTCTCATACTTAACCTAACACAACACACTAACACCCATACAAACACACACACTTAAAGGCTAGCCTCATACTTAACCTCACACAAAACACTAACACCCATAAAAACAAACACACTAAAAGGCTAGCATCATACTTAACCTAACACAACACACTAACACCTGTACAAAAACACACACTAAAAGGCTAGCCTCATACTTAACCTCATACAACATACTAACACCCGTACAAACACACACACTGAAAGGCTAGTCTCATACTTAATCTAATACGACACACTAACACCCGTACAAACAAACACACTAACAGTCTAGTCTAGTACTTAACCTCACACAACACACTAACACCAGTACAAACACACACACTAAAAGGCTAGCCTCATACTTAACCTCATACAACACACTATCACCCATACAAACACACACACACTAAAAGGCTTGCCTCATACTTAACCTAA
Source organism: Dreissena polymorpha (assembly GCF_020536995.1). Taxonomy (NCBI): domain Eukaryota; kingdom Metazoa; phylum Mollusca; class Bivalvia; order Myida; family Dreissenidae; genus Dreissena; species Dreissena polymorpha. The sequence continues at coordinate 107,256,479 of NC_068356.1, read as the reverse complement.
CACAACACACTAACACCCGTACAAACACACACACTAAAAGACTAGCCTCATACTTAACCTCATACAACACACTAACACCCATACAAACACAGACACTAACAGGCTAGCCTCATACTTAACCTCACACAACACACTAACTCCCATACAAACACACACACTAAAAGGCTAGCCTCATACTTAACCTCATACAACACACTAACACCCATACAAACACACACACTAAAAGGCTAGCCTCATACTTAACCTCACACAACACACTAACACCCGTACAAACACACTCACAAACAGGCTAGTCTCGTACTTAACCTAACACAACACACTAACACCCATACAAACACACACACTAAAAGGCTAGCCTCATACTTAACCTCGTAAAACACACTAACACCCAAACAAACACACACACTAACAGGCTAGTCTCATACTTAACCTCACACAACACACTCACACCCGTACAAACAAACACACTAACAGGCTAGCCTCATACTTGCCCTCACAAAACACACTAACACCCATACAAACACACACACACTAAAAGGCTAGCCTCATACTTAACCTCACACAAGACACTAACACCCATACAAACACACACACACACACTAAAAGGCAAGCCTCATACTTAACCTCACACAACACACTTACACCCATACAAACACACACACACACACACTAACAGGCTAGCCTCATACTTAACCTCATACAACACACTAACATCCGTACAAACACACACACTAAAAGGCTAGCCTCATACTTAACCTCATATAACACACTAACACCCGTACAAACACACACACTAAAAGGCTAGCCTCATACTTAACCTCATACAACACACTAACACCAGCACAAACACACACACTAAAAGGCTAGCCTCATTCTTTACCTCATACAACACACTAACACCCGTACAAACACACACACTAACAGGCTAGTCTCATACTTAACCACACACAACACACTAACACCCGTACAAACACACACTAACAGGCTAGCCTCATACTTAATCTAATACAACACACTTACACCCGTACAAGCACACACTTAAAGGCTAGCCTCATACTTAACCTCACACAACACACTAACACCCATACAGACACACACACTAAAAAGCTAGCCTCATACTTAACCTCACTAAACACACTAACACCCATACAAACACACACACACACACTAAAAGCTTAACCTCACACAACACACTAACACCCATATAAACACACACACACTAAAAAGCTAGTCTCATACTTAACCTAACACAATACACTAACACCCATACAAACACACACACTAACAGGCTAGTCTAGAACTTAACCTCACACAACACTCTAACACTAGTACAAACACAAACACTAAAAGGCTAGCCTTATACTTAACCTTACACAACACACTAACACCCTTACAAACACACACACTAAAAGGCTAGCCTCATACTTAACCTAACACAACACACTAACACCCATACAAAAACACACACTAACAGGCTAGCCTCATACTTAACCTAACACAACACACCAACACCCGTACAAACACACACACTAACAGGCTAGCCTCATACTTAACCTCATACAACACACTAACACCCATACAAACACACACACTTAAAGGCTAGTCTCATACTTAACCAAACACAACACACTAACACCCATACGAACACACACACTAAAAGGCTAGTCTCATACTTTACCTAACACAACACACGAACGCCCGTACAAACACACACACTTACAGGCTAGCCTCATACTTAACCTAACACAACACACTAACACCCATACAAACACACACGCTAAAAGGCTAGCCTCATACTTAACCTCATACAACACACTTACTCCCATACAAACACACACACTAAAAGGCTAGCCTCATACTTAACCTCATACAACACACTAACACCCATACAAATACACACACTAACAGGCTAGCCTCATACTTAACCTCACACAACACACTAACACCCATACAAACACACACACTAAAAGGCTAGCCTCATACTTAACCTCATTCAACACACTAACAACCGTACACACACTAACAGGCTAGCCTCATACTTAACCTCATACAACACACTAACACCCGTACAAGCACACACACTAAAAGGCTAGCCTCACACTTAAACTCATACAACACACTAACACCAGCACAAACACACACACTAAAAGGCTAGCCTCATACTGAATCTCATACAACACACTAACACCAGCACAAACATACCCTAAGAAATGCATTACACTAAATGGTCTAAACGAAAAAATATCTTGCCTTACATTGAACTGTCATTCTGTTGTCAGAAACAAAGATGTTTTGATTGGTCAATATCTGAGAGAAGAAAAAATCGACTTTGCCATATTCACAGAAACCTGGTTCTCAGATGAAAAGCAACACCAAATAGATACCTCAGACTTAAATCAAAATGGTTATACAATGAGTACTGTAAATCGTTCAAATAGAACAGGCGGCGGAGTGGCTTTAACTTGTCGGACTGGGGTTACTGTACGAAAAGTGTCAAGTAGTAATACCCGGACATTTGAACATGGTATATGGCAACTGATTCTAGAAAACATTACAATTAATGTAATTGGCGTTTACAGACCACAATCATTAGGGACTGAACATGGAGGACATTGTTCCCAACTATTCAAATCTTATGATTCTTGGAGATTTCAACTTGCATGTTAACAAAACTAACAGTGTTGTGACTGAATTTAAGAATTCTCTTGTAGCAATGGGTTTGGAACAACATGTTAATTTCAGCACACACACAGAGGGAAATACACTCGACCTAGTAATCTCTGAGGCTACAAATGGTATTGAAATCAATTCGTGTGAACCAGGCCCTTTCTTTTCGGACCATTGTGTGGTTAAAGTCGTTACCAATGTACAAAAAGAAAATATCAAGAGTCAAACAATAAAATTTCGAAATTTTAAAAACATAGGCCACTCAGCATTTACTAACGACCTCAATGAAATGTCAATTACAGCAGACAAAGTAGACACTTTTGTAGAGCAATTTGAAGATGAAATCTGTAGAATTCTTGATAAACACGCTCCATACATCGAGAAAAACAAAATATGTCGTGCACCAAAACCATGGTTTAATGAAAACATTCTTGAACTAAAACGTAAAACACGCAAACTGGAACGCATGTGGTGAAAATACAAACAACCAGACCATTATGAACTTTTCAAAAATGCCAGAAATAAATACACTTTCGAGTTGAATGCAGAGAAGCAACGATCGCTTTGTCAAAAAGTAATTGATTTTCACGGAGATTCTAAAAAACTCTACAAGTTTGTATCAGAATTAACAGGAAAAAATACTGATAACCCTATGCTGGAAGGTGAAAGCGACACCGCGATAGCTGAATACTTTGCCGATCACTTCCTGGATAAAATTAACAAAATTCGAGATGCTCTTGCAAGTTTCGAAAAATTCACACCCGATCGCAAGGAAGTGCTATGTTTCGGTATGTTCGAGGAGCTAACCCAAGATGAAGTGAAAAAGATCATCAATCATCATCCAACAAAATCATGCGAACTAGATGCATTGCCAACAAGAGTACTAAAATCATTTTTAAACGAGTTACTACCGTTCTTGACAAAATTGGTTAATCTTTCTCTGAGTCAAGGAGTTTTTCCTTCAAAATTTAAACAGACAATAGTAAGACCACTTCTTAAGAAAATTGGACTAGACCTGAGTTATGCCAACTATAGACCAGTGAGCAACTTATCATTTCTATCAAAAGTGATTGAAAAGGCTGCTCTGTTTAGACTCAATATACACGTAAATGAAAACAATCTCCTTCCAAAAAATCAGTCAGCCTACAGACAATTCCATTCTTGTGAATCTGCTTTACTTAGACTAGTCAATGATATACTCGAAGGTATGGAAGAACAAGAGGTTACAGCACTTATCGCCATTGATTTGAGTGCTGCCTTCGATACAGTCGATCATGACATTCTACTAGATGTGTTGCAAAAACAATACGGTGCATGTGGCACGGCACTAAACTGGATAGACTCGTATCTTCGTCCAAGAAGCTGTCCCATAAGTGTTAATTCAGCTTTATCGGCGGCACGTTCTTTGGAGTGTAGTGTCCCCCAGGGTAGTTGTCTTGGTCCATGGCTCTACCTGACGTACGCTGGAACACTGTTTGATGTCGTTCCTCCCTCCATCACAGTCTACAGTTTTGCAGACGACCACACCGCAAACAAGCGATTCAAACCTACATCTTCTTCTGTTGAAAGAACTGCCATTCAAGAACTTGAAAGTTGTGCACTCGTTATTAACAACTGGATGAACGAGAATAAACTGAAAATGAACGCATTTAAAATGGAATTCATCATGTTCGGTAGTAGACCCCAATTAAATAAATGTCAATCTAAAGAAATAGATATTGCTGGTGACACTGTTAAAGCAGAAAAATGCATACGGTATTTGGGTGCATATTTAGACGAAACACTAAATTTTAAAGAACACATCAAAATTAAGTGCCGTACAGCCATGTACAACTACCTTAAAATCAAAAACATAAGGAAATACTTAACAAAAGAAGCAACAGAAATACTCGTTTTGTCTTTGGTGATATCCCATCTAGATTATTGTAATCTCATCTTGTATAGAACAGCTCAATGCGAAATAAACAAAATGCAACGTATCCAAAACATGTGTGCCAAATTGGTACTCCGCCGACAGAAATATGACAGTTCAAAAGATGCCTTGTATGAACTACACTGGCTACCAGTAAAGGCTAGGATAACATTCAAATTACTGAACTTCATGTATAATTGTTCTGTTGGTAACGCGCCAAAATACCTTACAGAACTTTTAAAAGAAAAAGTACCAGCACGTAAGCTACGATCTACCGTCTCGTATGATGGATGTTATGATGTGAAACGCACAAAGAGAAAAACTTTCATGGACAGGAGTTTCTAAGTTGTTGGTCCGAAACTGTGCAATGATCTTCCATCAAGCATCCGGACTTCCGCATCAATAAACATTTTCAAAAGGAATTTGAAAACATTTCTCTTCAGAGACTTTTACAACCTATTTTAATTGGAATACCTGTGATTTAAAAAAAAATAATCGAGACTCAGTTGTACGGGCTTATTGTTCACTAGGACTCATAGGACAAGCAATTAAAGAATTGCGAGGGCTTCTTTGCTCGAAAAGGATATTTATTGTACAAGTGACTGGTAACCAAGAATCATTAGGGCTTCTTTGCTCAATGATTAAATTACATCAACCAGCTGCCTTTTAGTCATGCTTAGGCCTTCTAGTTGTGTCTTATAGTCACAGTGTAATTTTAACCTTCAAGTTGTGTCTTGTAGTCACACTTGGTCAGTCTATTTGTGAATTGTAGTCACGATAGTTCAAAACCCAAAAGAAGTGTCCTTAAGTATGACAGGTGACCGGTAGCTGTGGGATCCGACAGCCAGAGAGCAGAAATATCCTTTTACGTATCCTTTTAGTTAATGAAAAACAGTTTCTTTATGTTGCCAAATATTTGCTCATATTATCATTATAATTATTGTCTTAACTCTAGTTATATCAATTTATTACATAATATTTTACTTTTACTGTGTTTTAATAGTGTAGCTGGTATTGTTTTATTGCTTAAGTTCCTAATAGCATTCTTATTTATATCACACATTTTAAGATCATTAATCCTTTAACTAATGCTGCATAATATTATCAATACCTCTTATCTTTTATCAATTTTATGTACATATATATGTTTTGTACAACGCCATTGAATATAATTATATAAATAGGCGTTTCATCAAATTAGCAAGTTTTCAAGTTTTCAAACACACACACTAACAGGCTAGTCTCATACTTAACCTCACACAACACACTAACACCCGTACAAACACACACACTAACAGGCTAGCTTCATACTTAATCTAATACAACACACTAACACCCTTACAAACGAACACACTAAAAGGCTAGGCTCGTACTTAACCTCACACAACACACTAACACCCATACAAACACACACACTAACAGGCTAGCCTCATACTTAACCTCACACAACACACTAACACCCATACAAAAACACACATTAAAAGGCTAGCCTCATACTTAACCTCACACAACACACTAACACCCATACAAACACACACACTAAAAGGCTAGTCTCATACTTAACCTAACACAACACACTAACACCCATACAAAAACACACTAAACGGCTAGTCTCATACTTAACCAAACACAACACACTAACACCCATTCAAACACACACACTAAAAGGCTAGCCTCATAGTTAACCTCACACAACACACTAACACCCGTACAAACACACACATACACTAAAAGACTAACACCCATACAAACACATACACTAAAAGGCTAGTCTCATACTTAACCAAACACAACACACTAACACCCGTACAAACACACACACTAAAAAGCTAGCCTCATACTCAACCTCACACAACACACTAACACCCGTACAAACACACACACTAAAAGGCTAGTCTCGTACTTAACCTAACACAACACATTAACATCCGTACAAACACACACACTAAAAGGCTAGCCTCATACTTAACCTCACAAAACACACTAACACCCGTACAAGCACACACACACTAACAGGCTAGCCTCATACTTAATCTAATACAACACACTATCACCCGTACAAACACACACACTAAACGGCTAGCCTCATACTTAACCTCACACGACACACTAACACCCGTACAAGCACACACACACTAACAGGCTAGCCTCATACTTAATCTAATACAACACACTAACACCCATACAAACACACACACTAAAAGGCTAGCCTCATACTTAACCTCACACAACACACTAACACCCATACAAACACACACACTAAAAGTCTAGCCTCATTCTTAACCTCACACAACACACTAACACCCATACAAACACACACACTAAAAGGCTAGCCTCATACTTAACCAAACACAACACACTAACACCCATACAAAACACACACACTAAAAGGCTAGGCTCGTACTTAACCTAACACAACACACTAACACCCATACGAACACACACACTAAAAGGCTAGTCTCATACTTAACCTAACACAACACACTAACACCCATACAAACACACACACTAACAGGCTAGCCTCATACTTAACTTAACACAACACACTAACACCCATACAAACACACAAACAGGCAGTCTCATACTTAACCTCATACAACACACTTACTCCCATACAAACACACACACTAAAAGGCTAGTCTCGTACTTAACCTAACACACCACACATGCACCCATACAAACAAACACACTAAAAGGCTAGCCTCGTACTTAACCTCACACAACACACTAACACCCATACAAACACTAAAAGGCTAGCCTCATACTTAACCTCACACATCACACTAACACCCATACAAACACACACATTAAAAGGCTAGTCTCATACTTAACCTAACACAACACACTAACACCCATGCAAACACACACACTAAAAGGCTAGCCTCATACTTAACCTCACACAACACACTAACACCCATACAAACACGCACACACTAAAAGGCTAGTCTCGTACTTAACCTAACTTAACACACTTACACCCATACAAACACACACACTAACAGGCTAGAGTCATACTTAACCTCACACAACACACTGACTAACACCCATACAAACACATACACTAACAGGCTAGCCTCATACTTAACCTCACACAGCACACTAACACCCATACAAACACACACACTAAAAGGCTAGTCTCGTACTTAACCTAACACCACACACTAACACCCGTACAAACATACACACTAAAAGGCTAGCCTCATACTTAACCTCACACAACACACTAACACCCGTATAAACACACACACTAACAGGCTAGCCTCATACTTAACCTCACACAACACACTAACACCCATACAAACACACACACTATAAGGCTAGCCTCATACTTAACCTCATACAACACACTAACACCCATACAAACACACACACTAAAAGGCTAGCCTCATACTTAACCTCATACAACACACTAACACTTGTACAAACACACACACTAAAAGGCTAGCCTCATACTGAACCTCATACAACACACTAACACCCATACAAACACATACACTAAAAGGCTAGCCTCATACTTAACCTCATACAACACACTTACACCCATACAAACACACACACTAAAAGGCTAGCCTCATACTTAACCTCATACAACACACTAACACCCATACAAACACACACACTAAAAGGCTAGCCTCATACTTAACCTCACACAACACACTAACACCTTTACAAACACACACACTAACAGGCTAGCCTCATACTTAACCTAACACCACACACTAACACCCATACAAACACACACACTTAAAGGCTAGCCTCATACTTAACCTAACACAACACACTAACACCCGTACAAACACACACACTAAAAGGCTAGCCTCATACTTAACCTCACACAACACACTAACACCCAAACAAACACACACACTAAAAGGCTAGCCTCATACTTAACCTAACACAACACACTAACACCCGTACAAACACTAACAGGCTAGCCTCATACTAAACCTCATACAACACACTAACACCCGTACAAACACACACACTAAAAGGCTAGTCTCATACTTAACCTCACACAACACACTATCACCCGTACAAACACACACACTAAAAGGCTAGCCTCATACTTAACCTCACACAACACACTAACACCCGTACAAACACTCACACTAAAAGGCTAGTCTCGTACTTAACTTACACAACACACTAACACCCATACAAACACACACACTAAAAGGCTATCCTCATACTTAACCTAACACAACACACTAACACCGGTACAAACACACACACTAACAGGCTAGCCTCATACTTAACCTAACACAACACACTAACACCCATACAAACACACACACTAAAAGGCTAGCCTCATACTTAACCTCACACAACACACTTACAGGCTAGTCTAGTACTTAACATCACACGACACACTAACACCCATACAAACACACAAACTTAAAGGCTTGTCTGTTACTTAACCTCACATTACACACTAAAACATGCATAAAAACACACACTATATAAAGCAGGTCAGTCTCATACTTTACATCACACAACCCACTAACACCCGCACACATGTACAAACTTAAAGACCAAACTTGTACTTGTCCTCACCCAAGAGCCACCTTGGAAACAGCTGTCAACACACATCCAAGCTTGTTCCATGTTATAGAAGAATGCGTCTTAACAAGAGAGCAATGATGGCTCTAAAGCGCTCACTTGTGTTCAATGACACCAATTATTCAGGCATTGACCTGGTGATCTTGGTTATGACCCCATTTGACCCATATTCAAACAAGGCCTTCATTTCGTGAAGATAAACATTCTGACCACGTTTCAGCAAGAATGAGTCATAACTGTTGCTTCTAAAATGTTAAAAAGTATATTTCTGATTTGACCTAGAAAACTTGTGAAAATTGCCCGCTGGCAGCCACTTTTTCATGGTTGTCTTTATAGCATTAGAATATATGTTCTAATCTAGTTTCATAATGACAGGACCAAAATTGTGACTTAAAGCATGTTAACACTGTTTCAAACAAGGAAAACTGCCTGGTCAAGTTTCTTTAAATGCAAATTCTAGAGTGTCAATATTTTAACCAGTGACCATGATTTTTACCTTATGTGATCCAACTCGAACTTGGCCAAGATTTTATCAGGACAAATTTCATAAAGATTGGACATTCAATTAGAGAAAGATTTGACAATATAGAGTAATAACAAGATTTCATTATAGCCATATTTGAAAAACACCCCAACCACTTGGCAGTCTGGTTTTTTAAATGACCAGATATGGCCATTTTTTACTCTGCTCAACAGAGTTGTCATGAGAACAAATGTTCTGACCAAAATTCATGAAAATTGGACAAAAAATGTGACTTCTAGAATGCTGAAAAGCTACTTATTTGATTTGACCTGGTGACCTATTTCCTGACCTAACGTAACGAAAGAAAGAAAGAAAAGCTAACCATGTACATGTTGTGCACAGGCAAATTTATATGCAATCCTCATAAAGTGGGGGAATAATAGGAAAATATAGATGTGTTGACAAACACAATATTAGTTTAAATTTCTACACATATTATGAAAAATGTATCATTATATAATGATCAAGAAAACATATTGCCCTGGTTTTGCATGCATTGTGTGTACTGACCATCATGACGACGTAGCACATGGCAATGAGGAGGTTGGCAACAGCGAAGATCCTCACTAGGGCGCTGATGAAGAAAGAGATGGAGGAGGCCGCCAGAGACACGCCAAACAGCGCCAGGAAGAACAGGCAGAACTTGTCAAAACTGTTCTCGTAACCTGCAGACACCGAGCCAAATGTGAGGACAATGAATAAGTGTGGCATCAAACATAGAATAAACTTTAAGAAAAGACTTCATATTTCCACTGAAACATCATCCCATTGAGTTTTGTTAACAAGAGAACCCTGAGCACCCTTGAATGGTCACCATAGAGACTCAGGGTCTCGGTGGTTTCATACTACCCACACCTGGTTTTGGGTTGCTTTAGATTAAAGGGCATAACATATCTTGTTATGTAAGTATATAAAATATTCGATCACACCACATGGATAAGGTCCAATTGAACCCAGAGGCATAATTTGAACAAACTTAGTAGATAACCACTTAAATGACAGATTATACCAATTATACCAATGTAACACCTATGCACTTTTCCTTTAAGAGAAAAAAAAGTGTTTGAATTATTTTGCTAATATTAAGTCTGTTCTAAAAGTTAGGGATGACAACGAATAATAAAGTCGTAATGAATAATAAATTGCTTTTCCTTATTCCAAAAATTGGAATTTTTTATTTTAAAAAATTAATTTATTCAATGACAGATCTTTTTGAAAGTTAGATTACCGGTAAAAGCTATGTTTTTTCTTATAACAAAAATCATTGAACGTGCCCAACATGTCTTCTATACATTTTGGATAAAGTGGGATAAATAATTCATTATTTCAAAACAATACTTTTGTTTTCTTGAGATATATTCAAAAATAATTTTTATTTCGGTAATAATAATTTCTAAATAGTACACACATGCCATTTATTTAAAGCCCAAATCCAGCCATTTACATTGAAACTGGACACTCAGATATTGTGTTAATTGCACGTATAGGCTAACAAATCAAGTTCGGATTTTTAATTGCAAAACACATGTACTTATGCAAAACAGAGCAAGAACATATGCAACATGAAGAACATCTCGTCATCCCCACAAATTGCAAGGAAAGCATGTGCACATTGATTGGCGATTAAAAATGTATAGCGCATAGAACTGAGATCTTAACTATTGTATAAAAGTTGCATAACAAATAACAACACAATTTTTGTATCAATTGCATGAATCATGTTAAGTTAATATTTCCTGTGTATAAAAGAAACCTTAAAACATGGATGATTTGCTAAGTATTTGTGCCCTCTGACTGAATTAATCAACAGACCGCACAAATTTAAACAATTTTCATAGGGGACTCCTCAAGGAACATTCCTGTGAAGTTAGGTAAAATTCTGCCCAGCAGTATAAAAGAAGTTGTTTCAAAAGGAAGTTGATGGACTTAAGCGTCCTGTCACACAGACGTCACAGAATCCAAATGGAGCTAAAAATGTAAACTAGCCGTAAGCATTCTTGAGTTATCATCCGGACACCATTTTACTATTTCGGGTCACCGTGACCTTGACCTTTGACCTAGTGACCTGAAAATCAATAGGGGTCATCTGCGAGTCATGATCATTCTACCTATCAAGTTTCATGATCCTAGGAATAAGCGTTCTTCAGTTATCATCCGGAAACCATTTTACTATTTCGGGTCATCGTGACCTTGACCTTTGACCTAGTGACCTGAAAATCAATAGGGGTCATCTGCGAGTCATGATCAATCTACCTATCAAGTTTCATGATCCTAAGCCTAAGCGTTCTTGAGTTTTCATCCGGAAACCATTTTACTATTTCGGGTCACTGTGACCTTGACCTTTGACCTAGTGACCTTAAAATCAAAAGGGGTCATCTGCGAGTCCTGATCATTCTACCTATCAAGTTTCATGATCCTAGGAATAAGCGTTCTTCAGTTATCATCCGGACACCATTTTACTATTTCGGGTCATCGTGACCTTGACCTTTGACCTAGTGACCTGAAAATCAATAGGGGTCATCTGCGAGTCATGATCAATCTACCTATCAAGTTTCATGATCCTAAGCCTAAGCGTTCTTGAGTTATCATCCGGAAACCATTTTACTATTTCGGGTCACTGTGACCTTGACCTTTGACCTAGTGACCTTAAAATCAAAAGGGGTCATCTGCGAGTCCTGATCAATCTACCTATCAAGTTTCATGATCCTAGGCCTAAGCGTTCTTGAGTTATCATCCGGAAACCATTTTACTATTTCGGGTCACTGTGACCTTGACCTTTGACCTAGTGACCTGAAAATCAATAGGGGTCATCTGCGAGTCAAGATCATTCTACCTATCAAGTTTCATGATCCTAGGAATAAGCGTTCTTCAGTTATCATCCGGAAACCATTTTACTATTTCGGGTCATCGTGACCTTGACCTTTGACCTAGTGACCTGAAAATCAATAGGGGTCATCTGCGAGTCATGATCAATCTACCTATCAAGTTTCATGATCCTAAGCCTAAGCGTTCTTGAGTTTTCATCCGGAAACCATTTTACTATTTCGGGTCACTGTGACCTTGACCTTTGACCTAGTGACCTTAAAATCAAAAGGGGTCATCTGCGAGTCCTGATCATTCTACCTATCAAGTTTCATGATCCTAGGAATAAGCGTTCTTCAGTTATCATCCGGACACCATTTTAATATTTCGGGTCATCGTGACCTTGACCTTTGACCTAGTGACCTGAAAATCAATAGGGGTCATCTGCGAGTCATGATCAATCTACCTATCAAGTTTCATGATCCTAAGCCTAAGCGTTCATGAGTTATCATCCGGAAACCATTTTACTATTTCGGGTCACTGTGACCTTGACCTTTGACCTAGTGACCTTAAAATCAAAAGGGGTCATCTGCGAGTCCTGATCAATCTACCTATAAAGTTTCATGATCCTAGGCCTAAGCGTTCTTGAGTTATCATCCGGAAACCATTTTACTATTTCGGGTCACTGTGACCTTGACCTTCGACCTAGTGACCTGAAAATTAATAGGGGTCATCTGCGAGTCATGATCAATCTACCTATCAAGTTTCATGATCCTAGGCCTAAGCGTTCTTGAGTTATCATCCGGAAACCATTTTACTATTTCGGGTCACCATGACCTTGACGTTTGACCTAGTGACCTCAAAATCAATAGGGGTCATCTGCGAGTCATGATCAATGTACCTATGAAGTTTCATGATCCTAGGCCCAAACGTTCTTGAGTTATCGTCTGACAACCACCTGGGGGACGGACCGACAGACGGACCGACAGACCGACATGAGCAAAGCAATATACCCCCTGTTCTTCGAAGGGGGGGCATAAAAAAATATATAGAATTATTGAAGAAGTTGTTTTAAAAGATAGTTCATGGACGTAAGCGTCCTGTCACACAGACGTAACAGAATCCAAATGGAGCTAAAAATGTAAAAAAATATATAGAATTGTTGTTGCCTGTTTTTTTTTATGTCTTATTGGCTACGTTTTCATCAAATAATCACATAGTTGCTATAAAAATAAAATCTCGTAGGATAAGCTTAGCTGTGTTTGTAGCTGATTTTTTGGTTGTTCTTGTTTTGTTTTTACACTTTCTATAATGTATACATCTTTGTACCTATCATAAAGTAGACGACTGAAGAGAAGGCCAGTGTAGGCAGGAACCTCATAGGGATAACATCGCAGATCACCGTGGACAGAAAGTACGAGGACACTCTGTAGAAACCACTCACATTTTCATGCCTGCAATATACAACAATGTATGGGACAGGATTTATTACTTCTGTTTCAGTGTTGATTACGGTACTTATTATAATAAATATGGTAAACATCAGTACTGGTAGACAGAAGATTTAATACAGGCTACATTCTTAACATGCAGGCTTAATCCTTAAAATACAGGTTCAATTCTTAAGGTTTTAGCACTCTAATACAACATTTTGATTTCTATTATTTTTTTCAAATATCTCCTCTTGCCATGGTATTTTGCATCAAAAATAAAAGTTTACGAACAATTTACCAAATAATTAAAGAGTTCTCAGACATTCCAGGTTGAAAACCCTTAATATTCACACACACACCCCACTTTTTTAATTCACAAGTGGAAACCTAAATATTTATGAAGCAAGACTTATTAGGTATATAATTATACAAAGACCAAAATATTTATAAACCAAAACATATTACCTATTTATTTATACATTAATGCCTTATGATATATTAATTAATGATAGCAAACGAGGTGTAACAAGTGGAACAAAAACCGTCGGAGACTGGTGATGCTCCCCAAAGGTTTTTTTTGTCACAAAATTGCAAAGATAAAAGGAAAGGTCTTGAGGGGCATAACTTTGGACAAAATAATACGATGGATGGTTTAGCAACTTAAAAATTTCAAAGGGCAATAACTCTCTAAATAAATCATCTAACCAGAACCCACAAATAACATGCGCATCTCCTCAAGGTAGTAAAGCTTCCCATAAAGCTTCATTGAATTCCAGTCATTAGTTGCTGAGAAATAGCCCGGACAAGAATTGCACTATATGTACAGTTTATAGAAAATTTCAAAGGGCCATAACTCTGTGAAAAATCATCCGACCATAACCGGCTGATAATATGCACATCTCATGCTGGTAGTGAAGCTTCCCATAAAGTTTCATTGAATTCCCGTAATAAGTTGCTGAGAAATAGCTCGGACAAGAATTGCACTATATGTACAATGGAAAATTTCAAAAGGCCATAACTCTGTGAAAAATCATCCGACGAGAATCGGCTGATAATATGCACATCTCCTCTTGGTAGTGAAGCTTCCCATAAAGTTTCATTGAATTCCGGTCATTAGTTGCTGAGAAATAGCCCAGACAAGAATTGCACTATATGTACAGTTAATGAAAAATTTCAAAGGGCCATAACTCTGTGAAAAATCATCCAACCAGAACCCGCTGATAATATTCACATCTCCTCTTGATAGTGAAGCTTCCCATAAAGTTTCATTGAATTCCGGTCATTAGTTGCTGAGAAATAGCCTGGACAAAAATTGTGCACGGACGGACGAACACACGGAAACACGGACAGACGAAGCGGCGAATATATGCTCCCCTCAAAAAAAAATTGGGGTGAGCATAATAAATTAAATATTAGCTCACACGTTTCATGATCTGACCTAATAAAACCAGAAAAATACCATAAAGCAACTCCTTAACTCTGCTGTTTATTAATGATATACATGTAGTTGACCTTTCATACTTATACCATTACTAAATATCATTTTGATGGTCACCATTCAAAATGCAGAACTTACAAAAACACAACTTTCCAGGAAGGCTATTTTTTCATTTTCATAACTATATGCAAAATGCTGAAGTTAAAAATTATTTGGCTTCGCATTTTATAATTAATATTCAGCTTTGCATTTTTGAGTGTTCAGCTTTGCATTTTTGCATATTTTAATTTCCACAATCACAGTTTGGCATTTTATCATATGGCCGGTTTGGTGAGTTCTGATCAGTTAGGTGGTTCGCCGTTTTCTGGGCATGTGCGCACTGATTTCCCGCCCTACACAGTGCAAAAATTACGAAATGTCAAAAAATGTAGGTTCGGCATTTTGAATGGTGACCATCGATTTACATGTCGTTTATGCTCATCAAATTTAAGTGAATGCCCTTCTTTTAAAACATACAATCATTGAAGATTGATTATTTGAAATTGGACACAGATTTCCCTTACCATGAGACAGTAATAAAGCATGGTAGAAGAATACAAGATGTCAAAGTAGACCTTTGATATTAGCATTATTTGGATAAATAGGCAAATGTATTTGAAACAGGAACTGGTTTCAACAGATAGTTTACCCAGTTAGAAATGATCTTTGTAAGAAAATCAATATGTTTGCTTAATGTATTCAAAGTTTTTGTTTTGTATAGTTTTGAAAACGACTGTTTGGAGTCATTGAGTGAAAATTATGATAGTCTGAATCAGTGTTTGGTTAATATTTGGTTAGCCTGTTTGGTATTATCAATCTACTGCAACATGCCCCCCACTCAAAATCTGTAATTTGACAAATAGGCTCAAGTTTTATTGCACAACATTTGAAGATGTAAAGAAAAAATAACTGACAAACCAACGATCCAATCATAATTAACACACTGACAGTTTACATTAGTTCCATTTTATAATTATAGGTTTCTACTACAGTATATCAATGCTAATTTTTGTACTCTGTGGTAAAAGTTCAACCTTTGAGTATCAATAAAACAAACTCTAACATATTAAATTAATTCAAATGTATCACCTTTAATTTATGAATACTTAAAGGTGTGATATTTACAAGCACATGCTATCATTATCATGTTGGAAAGAGAAGTTATACAGAGGAATATCCAAACAAAGATAAAATAGGTATACTTTCAGGATGTCTGTTAATTTTTGGACATTTACTTTAGGGATTTTTTGTTTCAAACACACACAATTAATTATTAACAAGGGCTGTTTGTAAAACATGCATGCCCCCCATATGGGCTCTCCGTTGTAGTGAGAGCCATTGTGTGAATATGTTTTTTGTCACTGTGACCTTGACCTTTGACCTAGTGACCTGAAAATCAATAGGGGTCATCTGCCAGTCATGATCAATGTAACTATGAAGTTTCATGATCCTAGCCATAAGCATTCTTGAGTTATCATCCGGACACCATTTTACTATTTCGGGTCACTGTGACCTTGACCTTTGACCTAGTGACCTGAAAATTAATAGGGGTCATCTGCGAGTCATGATCAATCTACCTATCAAGTTTCATGATCCTAGGCCTAAGCGTTCTTGAGTTATCATCCGGAAACCATTTTACTATTTCGGGTCACCGTGACCTTGACCTTTGACCTAGTGACCTTAAAATCAATAGGGGTCATCTGCGAGTCATGATCAATGTACCTATGAAGTTTCATGATCCTAGGCCCAAGCGTTCTTGAGTTATCGTCTGACAACCACCTGGTGGACGGACCGACCGACCGACAGACCGACATGAGCAAAGCAATATACCCCCTCTTCTTCGAAGGGGGGGATAATTAAGGAAGTTTGACTTTGCACTCACAAGAATATGGCTCTGTTTTTAATGAAGAGTTCTACAGCAGACAGGTTACCAAACACCATGTTCATGATGATGAAGAAGAAGGCACCAGTCCTGAAAATAGAAGGTACAGTTGTAGGTAATGTTAATATGCTTGAACACCTTTGCATGGGGGAAAGAAAAGAACATTTTGATAGCAGTTTCTGAGATATTGTACAAGTCAAGTTAATTACAAGAAGTTGTATTGTACAAGAAACGCATCCTGTATATATACACCTTTTTTGCATATAATTCATAAAATACCAAAACAAATCACAAACTATCTTGCTAACTGCTTATTTAACCATTAACAATAGTCTGGCACCAGTATAACATGGTAAAACAAGAGCACCGCCTTGCGGGTGCAGACCGCTCATCTATTTTCTTTTTAAAGGTGAAGGGACTCTCATTTTCAATCACAAAGGAGGGAGGGGTGGTGTGAAGAGGGGTGCATAGTGTGGGGGTGTGGACATTTATTACATTATCTTCCAAAAATGCGAAAAAAAGGAGAAAAAAAAATCGGGGTGGGGGTGGGGGGTGGGGGTGGGGATCCTTGGGTGCGATGGTTGGACGGTATTTCAAACATAAAATAATAAAAATAAATATTTGTGTTTTTTAACCGTTTCAAAAAAAAAAAAAATTGGGGGGGGGGGGGGTGAGGTGGGGGGGGGGGGGTATAGTGTGAGGGTGTGGTGGTAATTTGTGAGATGATCTAAAAAAACAAAACCAAAAAAAAAAAAAAACATTAGGGGGGGGGATTCGGGTGGGGGAGGGGGGTGGGGGGGATTCTTGGGTGCAATGGTTGGACGGTATTTCAAACATAAAATAATAAAAATAAATAGTTTTGTTTTTTAACCGTTTAAAAAAAAAATTGGGGAAGGGGTGGCGTGGGGGGGGTTTGGGGGGGGGGGGGGGGGGGAAGGGGGGCCACGGGCGATGGTTTGGGTGTAGTCTATTGTGGTATGTCAGGTAAGAGTAGTTTTCTCAAAGTATCAAATAAATCTAATCATAAATAAAGAAGTTATGGCAATTTTAGCAATTTAATAATTTGACCTTGAGAGTCAAGGTCATTCAAAGGTCAAGGTAAAATTCAACTTGCCAGGTACAGTAACCTCATGATAGCATGAAAGTATTTGAAGTTTGAAAGCAATAGCCTTGATACTTACGAAGTAAAGTGGATCGAAACACAAAATTTAACCATATATTCAAAGTTACTAAGTCAAAAAAGGGCCATAATTCCGTAAAAATGACATCCAGAGTTATGCAACTTGTCCTTTTACTGTACCCTTATGATAGTTTGTGAGTGTTCCAAGTATGAAAGCAATATCTATGACACTTTAGGGGTAAAGTGGACCAAAACACAAAACTTAACCAAACTTTCAATTTTCTAAGTATAAAGGGCCCATAATTCCGTCCAAATGCCAGTCAGAGTTACATAACTTTGCCTGCACAGTCCCTTTCCGATAGTTAATAAGTGTTGCAAGTATGAAAGCAATAGCTTTGATACTGTAGGAATAAAGTGGACCTAAACACAAAACTTAACCAAATTTTCAATTTTCTAAGTATAACAAGAGTGCCAAACTGTCACAAGATACGCCCGTTCGAAGGTTTTGGACACCATGCTCAATGCTTGAAAGTGTCCTCAAGACCTAGTTATTGACCCGGCATGACCCATATTTGAACTTGACCTAGATATCACTTAGATGTAACATCTGACTAAATTTGGTGAAGATCAGATGAAAACTACTTCAATTAAAGAGCGGACAACATGCTTAATGCTTGAAATGCACTATGTGACCTCGTTTTTGACCCGGCATGACCCATGTTCGAACTTGACCTACATATCATCTAGACACAACTTCTGACCAAATTAGGTGAAGATCAGATGAAAACTACTTCAATTAGAGAGCGGACACCATGCTAAATGCTTGAAATGCACTAAGTAACCTGGTGACCTAGTTTTTGACCCGGCATGACCCATATTTGAACTTGACCTACATATCATCTAGACACAACTTCTGACCAAATTTGGTGAAGATCGGATGAATACAATTTGAATTAGAGTCCGGACAAAGTGGCGCCGTTGAAAATGCACTAATTGACCCTATGACCTAGTTTTTGACCCGGCATGACCCATATTCGAACTTGGCCTATATATCAACTAGATGCAACTGCTGACCAAGTTTGGTGAAGATCGGATGAATACAATTTGAAATAGAGTCCGGACAAAGTGGCCCCTTTGAAAATGCACTTATTGACCCTATGACCTAGTTTTTGACCCGGCATGACCCATATTCGAACTTGGCCTAGATATCAACTAGATACAACTGCTGACCAAGTTTGGTGAAGATCGGATGAATACAATTTGAAATAGAGTCCGGACAAAGTGGCCCCTTTGAAAATGCACTTATTGACCCTATGACCTAGTTTTTGACCCGGCATGACCCATATTCGAACTTGGCCTAGATATCAACTAGATGCAACTGCTGACCAAGTTTGGTGAAGATCGGATGAATACAATTTGAATTAGAGTCCGGACAAAGTGATGCCTTCCGCCCGCCGCCCGCCGCCCGCCGCCCGCCCGCCGCCCGCCAAGGGGTTTCACATAATACGTCCCGTATTTTATACGGGCGTATAAAAAGGGCACATAATTCTGTCAAAATGCCAGTCAGAGTTACATTACTTTGCCTGCACAGTCCCCTTATGATAGTTAGTAAGTGTTGCAAGTATGAAAGCAATAGCTTTGATACTGAAGGAATAAAATGGACCTAAACACAAAACTTAACCAAAATTTTCAATTTTCTAAGTATAAAAAGGGCACATAATTCTGTCAAAATGCACGCCAGAGTTATCTAACTTTGCCTGCCCAGTCCCCTCATGATAGTAAGTAAGTGTACCAAGTTTGAATGCAATAGCATTGATACTTTCTGAAAAAAGTGGACCTAAACGCAAAAGTTAACCAAAATTTTCAATTTTCTAAGTATAAAAAGGGCACATAATTCAGTCAAAATGCACGCCAGAGTTATCTAACTTTGCCTGCCCAGTCCCCTCATGATAGTAAGTAAGTGTACCAAGTTTGAATGCAATAGCATTGATACTTTCTGAGAAAAGTGGACCTAAACGCAAAACTTAACCGGTTGCCGACGCCGACGCCAAGGTGATGACAATAGCTCATAATTTTTTTTCAAAAAATAGATGAGCTAATAAAATGATATTATCCCTCAATTGAATGTCAACAACAAAGTGAAGAAGTTGCAGACAAAACTAAAAAAAATATAATAAACAAACATATTAATATTAATCCTTCAGCTTATAACACACTTCTAGATTTAAAGCCTTAATGCAGACAATATAATTCATCGACACTTGAGACTTGAGACAGAAGACTCTTGTGTACAATATTTTTACTTTTATATACAAGGACATTCATGACATGATTATTTGAAATTAATAACTCTTGAATACAATCATCAGAACGGCATTTTATGTTTGGTTTGGTTTCATGGCATACAAAGGCATACCTGTTTTGCAGGCCTGACTTGCATGACTTGTCCACGTTCCAGTAGATTGCTCCAACGACAACAGCAAATATGGCCATGGTGAGCACCTGAAGGGTATTAAGACAATTTAAACCTGCCATTTCATAAAACAGGGAACACCTTCTATGTAATCATACAGTTAACACCTGTATGGGACTGAGAACACCTTCAATAGAACAGTTAACACCAGCAATAGGACGGTAAAAACCTGCAATAGGACAGTGAACTTATGCAACAGGACAGTGAACACCTGCAATAGGTCAGTGAACACCTGCAATAGGACAGTGAACACCTGCAATAGGCCAGTGAACACATGCAACAGGACTGGGAACACCTGCAATAGGACAGACACACCTGCATTAGGACAGTGAACACCAGCAAAAAGACATTGAACACATGCAACAGGACAGTGAACATCTTTAATAGGACAGTGAACACCTGCAAGGGGACAATGAACACCTGCAATAGGACAGTGAACACCTGCAATATGACAGCAAACACCTGCAAAAGGACACTGAACGCCTTCAATAGGACAGTGAACACCTTCAATATGACAGTGAACACCTGCAATAGAACAGTAAACACCTGCAATATGAATGTGAACACCTGCAAAAGGACAGTGAAAACATGTAATAGGACAGTGAATACCTGCAATAGGACAGTAAACACCTGCAAACAACAGTGAACACCTACAAAAGGACAGTGAACACCTACAAAAGGACAGTGAACACATGCACAAGGTATGTGAACACCTTCCGAGTTAGGGGACAAGAAAAACCCGCAGAATAAAAAGACAATTACCACATGCAGAGTAATGATAAAATGAAAATCTGCTAGGCAATGTGAGGGTGTGCACAAGCACTATAATGTGACGGTGAACAGACTCAAAGTAAGCAGACAGTGAACACCTGCATAGAAATGGGAGAGTGAGCCCTTGTAAAATCATGTAAGATGGAATACCTTTATATTAAGTTGAAATTTATACACCTGCAAAGTAATGAGATAGTAAATGCCCGCAGAATTATAAGAGAATGAACACCTGCTGACTTAGTTACCAGTGAACATTGGTAGATTAATGGACAGTAAATACCTACTGAGTCATGGGCCAGCAAACATCTGCATAGCAATAGGAGAGTAAACACCTGAAGGGTTAGCAGATAATAAACATCTGCTGAATAATGGAACACCTGCTGAGTAAGTGGACAGTGAACACCAGCAGAGTAAATGGTCAGTGAACACCAGCAGAGTTAATGGACAGTGAACACCTGCAGAGTTATTGGACAGTGAACACCTGCAGAGTAAATGGACAGTGAACACCTGCAGGGTAAATGGACAGTGAACACCAGCAGAGTAAATGGACAGTGAACACCTGCAGAGTAAATGGACAGTGAACACCTGCAGAGTAAATGGACAGTGAACACCAGCAGAGTAAATGGACAGTGAACACCAGCAGAGTAAATGGACAGTGAACACCAGCAGAGTAAATGTACAGTGAACACCTGCTGAGTAAGTGGACAGTGAACACCTGCAGAGTAAGTGGTCAGTGAACACCTGCAGAGTAAATGGACAGTGAACACCAGCAGAGTAAATGGACAGTGAACACCTGCAGAGTAAATGGACAGTGAACACCTGCAGAGTAAATGGACAGTGAACACCAGCAGAGTAAGTGGACAGTGAACACCTGCAGAGTAAATGGACAGTGAACACCTGCAGAGTAAATGGACAGTGAACACCTGCAGAGTAAAGACAGTGAACACCTACAGAGTAAATGGACAGTGGACACCAGCAGAGTAAATGGACAGTTAACACCAGCAGAGTAAATGGACAGTTAACACCTGCCGAGTAAATGGACATTGAACACCAGCAGAGTAAATGGACAGTAAACACCAGCAGAGTAAACGGACAGTGAACACCAGCAGAGTAAATGGACAGTGAACACCTGCAGAGTAAATGGACAGTGGCCTGCAGAGTAAATGGACAGTGGACACCTGCTGAGTAAGTGGACAGTGAACACCAGCAGAATAAATGGACAGTGTACACCAGCAGAGTAAATGGACAGTGAACACCTGCAGAGTAAATGGACAGTTGACACCAGCAGTGTAAATGGACAGTGAACACCAGCAGAGTAAATGGACAGTGAACACCTGCAGAGTAAATGGACAGTAAACACCAGCAGAATAAATGGACAGTGAACACCAGCAGAGTAAATGGACAGTGAACACCTGCAGAGTAAATGGACAGTGAACACCTGCAGAGTCAATGGACAGTGGACAACAGCAGAGCAAACGGAAAGTGAACACCTGCAGAGTAAATGGACAGTGAACACCTGCAGAGTAAATGGACAGTGAACACCTGCAGAGTAAATGGACAGTGAACACCAGCAGAGTAAACGGAAAGTGAACACCTGCAGAGTAAATGGACAGTGAACACCTGCAGAGTAAGTGGAAAGTGAACACCAGGAGAGTAAATGGACAGTGAACACCTGCAGAGTAAGTGGAAAGTGAACACCAGCAGAGTAAATGGACAGTGAACACCAGCAGAGTAAGTGAACAGTGAACACCAGCAGAGTAAATGCACAGTGAACACCTGCAGAGTAAGTGGAGAGTGAACACCAGCAGAGTAAATGGAAAGTGAACACATGCATAGTAAATAAAGAGTGAACACCAGCAGAGTAAAAGGACAGTGAACATCTGCAGAGTAAATGGACAATGAACACCTGCAGAGTAAATGGACAGTGAAAACCTGCAGAGTAAAAAAACAAAGAACACCTGCAGAGTAAATGGACAGTGAAAACATGCAGAGTAAATGGACAGTGAACACTTACAGAGTAAATGGACAATGAACACCTGAAGAGTAAATGGCCAGTGAACACCTGCATAGTAAATGGACAGTGAACACCAGCAGACTAAATGGACAGTGAACACCAGCAGAGCAAATGGATAGTGAACACCTGCAGAGTAAATGGACAGTGATCATCTGCAGAGTAAGTGGAAAGTGAACACCAGCAGAGTAAATGGACAGTGAACACCTGCAGAGTAAATGGACAGTAAACACCAGCAGATTAAATGGACAGTGAACAACAGCAGATTAAATGGACAGTTAACACCTGCAGAGTAAATGTAAATGTACAGTGAACAACAGCAGAGTAAATGGACAGTGAACACCTGCAGAGTAAATGGACAGTGACAAATGTCTACAGAGTACTTAGACAGGGAAAACCTGCACAGTAAGCAGACATTAAATAACTGCAGTGTTATAGCAGTGTTATAGCAGAGTGAACATTTGTAGAGTAATTTAACAGTCTTACTACCTGCTAAATTCATGCAAAAAGAAACCAATACATGTTTATTGAGTCAACTTAAAACAAGAGGGCCATGGACCCGAAGGCGTTCACCTGAGACCAGAAGGACTTAAACAATTCTCAGTAGGTGGAGTTCAAACATTATGAAAGTACTTCATGGAATACAAGTAATAAAGTTCAACACACATTTTTAAAATCTGCTGAGATAGCATTAGAACAAAAGTTTTGACCAAGTTTCATTAACATTCAACTTCAAATGCAACTTCTAGAGTTTATACAAGCTTTTTCTTAAATTTGACCTTGTCATCTAGTTTAAGACATTATGTGACCTAGTTTCAAACTCAGCTGATACTTCATGCGGACAAATAATGTCACTAAGTTTCATTTACATTGAAAAATAAATGTGGCCCATAGAGCATCAAGCAGGTTTCAGTATAACCATCTTAGGAAGACTGCCCTGCTCCCTGGCATCCATGTCAAAAACACATTTAAACCATTTTAAAAAATTGGCTGAGCTTTTATGAGAACAAATGTTTTGACCAAGTTTTATGAAGATTGGACATAACAAGAGGCTTCTACAGTGTTCACAACCTTCAATTTAGCCATATCAGGAAAACCACAACCATTTTCAAGCTTGCTGAGCTTTAATTAGAAAAATTGTAGTGACCAACTTTCATTACGATTGGAAAAAAGAGACTTCTTGAGTGTTCAAAAGGTTTCACTAAAGCTATGTAAGGAAAACTGCCCACCTCCTGGCAGACATGTTTTTCAACAAACCACAACCATTTTCAAACTTGGCAGAGCTAACATTAGAACAAATATTCTGACTGAGTTCCACGAAGAGTGGATTAAACATTTAACTTCCAGAGCATTCACAAGGTTTTACTAAAGCCATGTAAGGAAAATTTCTCAGACAGCCATGTTTTCTCACAAACAACAATCATTTTCGAATTTAGCTGAGCTTCTATAAGAACAAATGTTCTGTCAAAGTTTCATGAAGAATGGCCAAAAAATGTGACTTCTAAAATGTTCACGATGTTTCACTACAGCAATATAAGGAAAACTGCCCCGCCCACAGGCTGCCATGTTTTTCAACAAACCACAATAGATATCAATAAAACAAATGTTCTGATTAATTTTCTTGAAGATTGGACTAAAATGTGCCTTTAAGACTGTTAACAAGGTTTTACTATAGACATATCAGGAAAACTGCTCTGCCTCCTGGCAGCCATGTTTGGCAACAAACCAGAACCATTTGGGAACTCAGCCGAGACATCATTAGAACATATGTTCTGATTAATCTTCATGATTGAAGATTGGAGTATTAATTTCACTTCAGTGTGTTTCCAAGGGTTTTCTATAGACATTAAAGGAAAACTGCCCAACCAAATAGAACTAATGTTTTTCAACAAACGGGTATCCATTTAAATCTCAGCTGAAATATCATTAGAACAAATGTTTTGATCCAGGTTCATGAAGATTGGAATAAATATGTGACTTTGAGAGTGTTGACAAGCTTATTCTTCAATTTTACCTCTATTGACTTAGTTGTTTTCCTAAATTGACCAAGTTTCAAACTAAGTTGTTTAACTCAGTTTAAAACAATGCCAATATATTAATGTGCAAAATCTTCTGACCAGGTTTCAAAAAGATAAAAAATAAATGTGGCCTCGAACAATTCAACAAAGTAAATGATGACATTGGACTAGGCACAACTGCCTAAAGGTGATCACAAAAGCTCACAATGATAACAGCATACTCAAGTTAGCTAAAAATCTAAACAAGCATTTAGTTTGATGGTATTTTTTTAAGTGTTAACAAGGTTTTAATATAGCCATATAAGGAAAAAAAAAGCCCCAACCCATGGCGGCTATGCTTTTCAACCAATGGGAACCATTTTCAAACTTGTCCAAAATATGATTGGCACATATCTTCTGATCAAATTTCGTGGAGATCAGACAATAAATGTAGCCTCTAGAGTGTAAAAAAGGCAAATGTTGAAATTGCACTACGGACAAAAGGCGATCACAAAAACTCACCATGGATACATTTTGCTCAGGTGTGCTAATAATCATTTAAACAGGCATTGAATAAAGCAGCACTTAGGGCGCTGCCATCTTTAAATGTGTGAAATCAAAGGAAGTTGATAAACATGGATTTTAGTTAGGAATGGAAGATTGGGGAAAACATATGATCCAAGCACCCCACACATTATATTTGATTCTGCTTTATAACCGAGCCCATTATATTGGAGTTACAGTGTACTGTTCAACTGTTGTTGAGGTTGATGTGGCCATATGTACCTGTAGCACGGAGACTGCAGGGTTCCTGATCAGGTTCCTCAGAGTGCGCTGACTGCAGTACAGCAGCTGGGTGAAGGCGTTGGTTGCATACTGAACTGGGGGCAGGCGCTTTACGGTGCCTACACGCAGCCTCTCCCGGTACCCAGCCAGCACAGGGTCCAATGTGCTCTGCAGGCTGCACACAGAATGGTACAAAACAATATCAATAATACAATTAACAATACTTATAATCAGGAGTTTGCTTGCCCTTCACTATACAGTGTAAACCTCACCAATAAATCTCAAAAATAGCCAATGCAACATTCAACTCATAATTCACAATTAGCCATTCACAATACAAGATGACATTTTTTAATGCCATGTTCAAAAATGTTAAATCACTTAGAATGTGTAGTTTAAGGAAAACATTTTACATTAACATCAAAACACCATAATGTAGTTATGGCTATAAGCTTACTGAGTGACTGATAGGCCCAGCAAAATTCCTAACAATTATGAGCCACAAAACAAAAAATGGCAGATTTACTTCCTTGAAAATATTCATTAATAAAGCTTCTGTTTAAGTTTTTGATGTAATAAATAAATTGAAGTTATTTCTTTACTATATAGATTAAAATTGTATTAAGTGCACACCAGAAAGAAATGAAATAAGGTGAGTCAGTGTTTGCTCTGTTAACACATCGACTCAATCTTCACATTTACAAGAAAGGATTCCAATGAAAACTGAGAAATTTAAGACCTGACAATTAAAAAGAACATTCCTTGGTTTCCTTTTTATTTCATTTAGCATTTACATTATTATGTCTTTTTTACCATAATAAATGACTGCTATGAGTATGATATGAATTGGCATTCAACCTATGGCCTCAGGCTAGTAGTGCATGCTTGCTTCCGTCCATTATCAAGGCCAATATGAATTGAGTCAATTTATAAAACAATGCAGAGGCCACAAACAGCATACTCCAACATTATAAAAGCGACCAGAAACTTACAAGACAAGATTGTTTTCCTTAAAATGGAGGATACAAAACAAGTTACATTATACTTTATTTGCAGAACAATAGTGTGCCTGTCAGAAACAGTGTCATCCTTTTCTTCACCTTGTTATTACGGATTGTTTGTAAAGCTCCAATCCTGTGGTTTCCTAATACTTGACTCATGCCTGGTGAGACATACAAAGTTTTGTCTAATACTCGACTCATGCCTGTTGAGACATACAAAGTTTTGTCTATACTTGACTCATGCCTGGTGAGACATACAAAGTGTTTTGTCTAATACTTGAATCATGCCTGGTGAGACATACAAAGTTTTGTCTAATACTTGACTTATGTCTGGTGAGACATACAAAGTTTTGTCTAATACTTGACTCATGCCTGGTGAGACATACAAAGTTTTGTCTAATACTTGACTCAAGCCTAATGAGACATACACATTTTTGTCTAATACTTGACTCATGCCTGGTGAGACATACACCGTTTTGTCTAATACTCTTATCATGCCTGTTGAGACGTACAAAGTTTTGTCTATACTTGACTCATGCCTGGTGAGACATACACCGTTTTGTCTAATACTTGACTCATGCCTGGTGAGACATACACAGTTTTGTCTAATACTTGACTCATGCCTGGTGAGACATACAAAGTTTTGTCTAATACTTGAATCATGCCTGGTGAGACATAAAAAGTTTTGTCTAATACTTGGCTCATGCCTGGTGAGACATACACAGTTTTGTCTAATACTTGGCTCATGCCTGGTGAGACATACAAAGTTTTGTCTAATACTTGGCTCATGCCTGGTGAGACATACACAGTTTTGTCTAATACTTGGCTCATGCCTGGTGAGACATACAAAGTTTTGTCTAATACTTGGCTCATGCCTGGTGAGACATACACAGTTTTGTCTAATACTTGACTCATGCCTGGTGAGACATACACAGTTTTGTCTAATACTTGACTCATGCCTGGTGAGACATACACAGTTTTGTCTAATACTTGACTCATGCCTGGTGAGACATACAAAGTTTTGTCTAATACTTGGCTCATGCCTGGTGAGACATACACAGTTTTGTCTAATACTTGACTCATGCCTGGTGAGACATACACAGTTTTGTCTAATACTTGACTCATGCCTGGTGAGACATACAAAGTTTTGTCTAATACTTGACTCATGCCTGGTGAGACATACACAGTTTTGTCTAATACTTGACTCATGCCTGGTGGGACATACAAAGTTTTGTCTAATACTTGGCTCATGCCTGGTGGGACATACAAAGTTTTGTCTAATACTTGGCTCATGCCTGGTGGGACATACAAAGTTTTGTCTTATACTTGACTCATGCCTGGTGAGACATACAAAGTTTTGTCTAATACTTGACTCATGCCTGGTGAGACATACAAAGTTTTGTCTAATACTTGACTCATGCCTGGTGGGACATACAAAGTTTTGTCTAATACTTGACTCATGCCTGGTGAGACATACAAAGTTTTGTCTATACTTGACTCATGCCTGGTGAGACATACAAAGTTTTGTCTAATACTTGACTCATGCCTGGTAAGACATACAAAGTTTTGTCTAATACTTGACTCATGCCTGGTGAGACATACAAAGTTTTGTCTAATACTTGACTCATGCCTGGTGAGACATACACAGTTTTGTCTAATACTTGACACATGCCTGGTGAGACATACAAAGTTTTGTCTAATACTTGACTCATGCCTGGTGAGACATACAAAGTTTTGTCTATACTTGACTCATGCCTGGTGGGACATACACAGTTTTGTCTATACTTGACTCATGCCTGGTGAGACATACACAGTTTTGTCTAATACTTGACTCATGCCTGGTGAGACATACACAGTTTTGTCTATACTTGACTCATGCCTGGTGAGACATACACAGTTTTGTCTATACTGGACTCATGCCTGGTGAGACATACACAGTTTTGTCTATACTTGACTCATGCCTGGTGAGACATACACAGTTTTGTCTAATACTTGACTCATGCCTGGTGAGACATACAAAGTTCCCAGGCCTGAGTGAGCCTATGACCACCTACCTCTTGGCCCACTGTGATCTCTGAAATTCATTAACCAACTTCTGGTGAACTGTTTCTTCACCTGAAATGAACGGCAGTAATCTAGGTTTCACCCCATACCCAAAATACTAATAAATACTGATAAACAAGATGATGATATGACAATACACATTATTATCACTATTAAGAAACACACACTGTCAATACCACATGCAGTTTTATGTTTACATGTACTAAGGTGACTGTTAAACATATTCTTGAGCAATGATTGGCTTCAGATGGAAAATAATTTTCAAAAGAATGACATTTGCAGAAATGGCTGTGAAGAAAGCATAATCAAACAACCACAGATAACACATATGTCAACTATTAAGATCATCCTTTCTAGTCCATTGAGTAACAATAAATAACATTACAAAGAACTAGAACTGCCACAAGAAACATCATCAAAAAGTGCTTGACAAAACAAGGTATTGAGATTCAATGAAAGACTTGTATGTGAGCTAGACATAGCAAAGTATTGCGGTTCAATGAAAGACTTGTATGTGAGCTAGACATTGCAAAGTATTGAGGTTCAATCAAAAACTTGTATGTGAGCTTGACAAAGCAAGGTACTGAAGTTCAATGGTACTTGTATGTGAGCTTGACATTACAAGGTATTGAGGTTCAATGAAAGACTTGTATATGAGCATGACATAGCAAGGTACTGAGGTTCAATCAAAGACTTGTATGTGAGTTAGACATAGCAAGATACTGAAGTTCAATGGTAGATTTGTATGTTAGCATGACATAGCAAGGTATTGAGGTTCAATCGAAGACTTGTATGTGAGCTTGACATAGCAAGGTACCGAGGTTTAATCAAAGACTTGTATGTGGGCTTGACATAGCAAGGTATGGAGCGTTCTTGGCACACTGGGCAGTGGGCTGAATTAGCATTCAGTTTACTCGCTAAGTTAAAACATCCGACACGATTTGTTAGAAAATGGGAAAAGACAAACATGGTTTCATTTATATGTTAGTGTATCTGTGTATAATCAGATTCATATGCATATATTGCTTTATTATGTTTGTCATGCTGTTCAGTTTACTGAAGCATAATGGAACTTATGGAAATGGAAGACATTGCAACATAAATATATAAATATTGTTTAGAGTAAGATAAATACATCAATTACCATTAAATGTGCTGGTTTAAATGTTTATGTTTTTCCCACAACTGCCTCAGATGCCATTAAATGTTTCTCCACAAACCAGGTATTTACAGAATGGTTAGCCCTTTTTTGCCTAAACTGCGCGTCAAAATGCCCTTTTTGAATGTCATGCGCCATGCCCCTTTGACCTCCAGGGAAAAAGGCTATACAGGTATTAATGAGAGCGCCGATGGCGTTGAAAGTCTATTTGCAAGATACAGGGAAGTTTCTGCTGAAGTAAATGTAAACAAGCGGGCCAAGATGGCCCTAGTTCGCTCACCTGAGAGGAGTCGGTTCATTCAATCTTTACCAAATGTCAAACTTGGCCTAGATATTGTCCAGACAAACATCCTGGTCAAGTTTCATCATTATTTCATCTGCGAGTCATGATCAATGTACCTATGAAGTTTCATGATCCTAGGCGTAAGCATTCTTGAGTTACCATCCGGAAACCATTTTTCTAAGTTGAGTCACCGTGACCTTGACAGCCATTGTGTGAATACGTTTTTTGG
This sequence comes from Dreissena polymorpha, assembly GCF_020536995.1. Lineage (NCBI taxonomy): Eukaryota > Metazoa > Mollusca > Bivalvia > Myida > Dreissenidae > Dreissena > Dreissena polymorpha. The sequence goes on along the minus strand of NC_068356.1, from coordinate 107,225,329 downwards.
CACTGTGACCTTGACCTTTGACCTAGTGACCTGATAATCCTAGGCCTAAGCGTTCTTGAGTTATCATCCGGACACCATTTTACTATTTCGGGTCATTGTGACCTTGACCTTTGACCTAGTGATCTGAAAATCAATAGGGGTTATCTGCGAGTCATGATCAATGTATCTATGAAGTTTCATGATCCTAGGCATAACCGTTCTTGAGTTATCATCCGGAAACCATTTTACTGCTTTGGGTCACCGTGACCTTGACCTTTGACCTAGTGACCTGAAAATCAATAGGGGTCATCTGCGAGTCATGATCAATGTACCTATGAAGTTTCATGATCCTTGGCATAAGCGCTCTTGAGTTATCATCCGGAAACCATCTGGTGGATGGACGGACCGACATGAGCAAAACAATATACCCCCTCTTCTTTCGAAAGGGGGGGGGAGCATAATGAGAAAACTGCCCCCCTCCCTGCAGCCATGTTATTCAACTGACCGGAACCATTTTTGAACTCAACTCTCGTATCAAGGAAACAAATGTTCTGAGCAAAATTCATGAAAATTGGGCCAAAAATGTCACTTCTACTGTGTTCACATGTTTTCACTATATACATATAGAGAAAAATGCCCCGCCCACTGGCGGCCATGTTTTTTCACCGATCCTGACCATTTTCAAACTCGTCCGAGATATCAATACAACCAATGTTTTGACCAACTTTCATGATGATTGGGCAAAAATTGTGACTTCTACAGTGTTTACAAGGTTTCTCTTTAGCCAAATAGGGAAAACTGCAACTATTTACATACAGTGAAAAATGCCCCACCCACTGGCGGCCATGTTTTTTCACCAATCTCCACCATTTTCGAACTCATCCGAGACATCAATTGAACCAATGTTTTGACCAACTTTCATGATGATTAGGCAAAAATTGTGACTTCTAGAGTGTTTACAAGGTTTCTCTATAGCCAAATAAGGAAATCTATATTTAGTCGTGCCGACCTTGACCCTGGAGATATCAATGTAATTCTTTAACGCGAAACACCGTCCAATGATGGTGAACAAATGTGCCATATGATATTAAAATCTCACAATGAATGACATAGTTATGGCCCGGACAAGCTCATTTATGTCCATTTTTTACCTTTGAACTCAAAGTGTGACCTTGACCTTGGAGATATTGACGTAATTCTTTCGCGCGCACACCGTTTAATGATGGTGAACAAATGTGCCAAATGATTTTAAAATCTCACAATGAACGACAAAGTTATAGCCCAGACAAGCTTGTTCCGCCCCCCCCCGCCAGCACGCCCGCCGACATTCGCCAATCTAATAACCAGTTTTTTCCTTCGGAAAACCTGGTTAAAAACAAAAGTTATTTTTTGGAAGTTACAAAGCTCCATCTTACACAAGGAGAGACCATTAAGTAAATTATTTCAGTACATTTTGTTCTTTAAATACACTTCCTCTGAGAAATATGATAGCTTTGGGAAAACCTCACTAATCTGTGGGTATAAACAGAGCTTACACATACACAATCCTTACAAATCCACACAAAAATATCAACTGTCACTTTTTTCATGAAACTGTCATTGGTGGATAATGTGGGTCAGTGTTTTTGCTACTTATGGATTAGATGGGGTTTTCCAAAGTTGAGGGTATCTAGATTACAAATATTAATCTGAAAATATAAATAGTGTCACTGAGAGCATTTATTATATTCAGCCCTTCAGCTATATATTTATATGCATATATATATATATCTGCATTAACATACTTTGGCTATCCCAAAACACATTATATATCTATCATATTTGGTATATTAAATCCATATGTTATAAAGTATTGGGTTCCCAGCTTTTTGTATGAACAAAATTACCTGATTTTCCCTGATGGAAAATAAAAATTCCAGGATCAGAATATCCACCTATTTCTTGTTTTATAGGGAAATTCTAATACAACCCAATTCCCCACAATTTGTCCTGATTTCCCACATTCGTAGCTCAATTGGGGAAGGTCCTAACTCATTCGTAGCTAGTCGTGGGCTGGTCGTAAGTGATTCCTGCAACTTGTGAGCTCCCGAAAAATTGTGGCCAGATTTAAAACATGTTTAAAATTTGGCCAGGACCTCCAAGACTGAATTTAATTGCAGCTGACTCGTAACAGCTTGGGCGTCGTAATGGAATCTTAGGTAATTTGTTACTCAATCGGGAAATCGGTGATCATGTGATCTGTCTACGAATTAGCTACAACTTTGTCAAAACTCTCACAAGTTCACCCCGAGTGAGTGGCGAGCCCGCTAAGATTCTCGCGATTTAGATCAATATCAATAGATATTGGCGCCTAATTCATGGGTGCGTTCGGTGAGGTCCTAGCTTAGTCGTAACCCATCTGCATTGTTTGTAGTACAGGCGCAGTAGATTCTTACACATCTTAGTGAAGTCGCGACCCTATTCGCAAAACTTTAACCGAACCCCACGATTCAGCGTAACTCAATCGTACCAGTGTCGTAACTCAATCGTAGACTGTCACAAGTCTTCCTGATTCAATAAATGTGATAAATCGTAGCGAATCGTGGGCTTGTTTTCGTAGTGGAATAGGGCCATGAGACACCTTCAATAAATAGCAGTTGCAGAAAATGTACTAAATAGGTATTTATTTATTTATGTAGGTATTTATGTAGGTATTTACTAATAGTACACTAAGCTACATGTATACTACAAAGCCACCATAGCCATGCAGAGGAACCGATTTGCTGCTTTTAATTGTATGGACTTTTGGACACAAATTGGGAAAGTCTGACAAACAAAATTTCCTGATTTTTCCCTGATTTCAGGAACTTTTCACAAATTCCCTGACTTTTCCCTGACTGGAAAAACTGAAAGGCTTTTTCCAGGTTTTCCCTGATTTCCAGGTTGGCTGGGAACCCTGTTAAAAGAACATTGGTACTACAAAAAAAACTACCTCCATGTAAACATTTTCAAATGCCTATAGTTAAATTTGTAATCGGAAAATAATAGCAATTTTTATTGTTCAAGTTAAATTAATAACAAGCAAATTCGTTGAATTGATATCCCCCACCAATATGCTTCTGGACACAAAAGTGTTATATTTGACACTCAAAAAAGCATTTTTTCAAGATACAAAGGGCCATAACTCTGTTATTAAGAGATGGTGTACAATGCCATTTGGCCTGCATCATCCTTTTATCCATATATATACTCATACCAAGTTTCAATGAAATCCGTCAAAGCACTTCCAAGATATGGCTCCGGGCAGACGGAAAGACGGACGGACAGACAACGCCAAAACAATATCCCTCTGCTGATGGCGGAGGATAACAAATTCTAGCCACAAAAAACACTTCTTATGTATTTCATGTAAATTATGTGTACTAATTAAAATCAATTTGACTTCATGTACAACATCATGTCATTCTTCCTTGTGGAAAGCATGAGAACATTTTTAATTGCTTGATAAAACATTGTAGCGCAGAGAACCCAGAGATCTTTACTTTTAGTAAAATAAATTGAAGTGCATAAAAAATATGAAAACTTTATTCTTACGTAAAAACAAACCGTTAATGTTGTATCTACAGTGCTACAGTGGTCTAGATAGGTCAGTATTGATCTGTGACATGTACAGTTATTGCAAACACCTTCACGTTGGGACGGCATATATTTGGTTGTCCAAGCACTGATTGGCTGATACAATAACCAAAAAGAATGTGATTGACAGTTGGCATCATATCAGATAAAAGCAAATTCAATAAAGAATGTTGGCAAACGTGACACATGCAATGAAGTAGAACTGTAAATCTTTGATGTTGGGCAATTAAAGTTATTGTTTATCACACTACACAAGCATGAATGTGATATCGAATAAAGGCACACAAATCTGGACCAAACTTAGTTATGAATGTCAGATTCTACAGAAAATTTAACTGCCTGCAAACAAGCTGACTTGCCATAAAATGGACATCGTGAAATAACAGATCCCAATTGAGTGGATCAGCAGTGTACTTACATTTCCTGGTTGGCTAGTGTATGAGAGCATGACATAACAAGGTACTAGGGTTCAATGCATATCTACACTATGTCAAGATTCACAGTAACATTATACAGAATGATTATACCATCTGTATAGATGAATGTAGCATAACAAAGCATCCAGCCATTTAAGATGTAGGAGCAGCATGTCATGATTTTGGATACACGGGATATGCTCATGTTTCACCATTCACCATTACATGCATATAATAGATCGTACCTGTTTCACAATATACCTAAAATGGAAACAGAACACTGATCTCATGACTGTGAGAGAGAGGACAAATAGTGCATGATATGAATGGTCAGTATCTGGCAGACAAGAGAGAGAGGACAAATAGTGCATGATATGAATGGTCAGTATCTGGCAGACAAGGGGTTTACAGAATGAAAGGCTTTAGAGCTCGCAGTTTTTAAGTAAGATTTCATTTTTACAGCGTGCACTGCTGAATATGGAAACCAGTAAAAAATATCATTAGCCAATAAGTCTATGCATGTTTCAGCTTTACAAAAGAATGCACTATGACTAGTTGCTTAATGCCAGTCCACAACACATTGATAATTTTTCTCATAACACAAGTAAATGAGCCCAATAAAAAAGTTGTTTCTATATTCTTCATGATAAGAGGCAAAGACTAAGTGTTGAGTAGAAATAAATTGTATACATATTTGTTGAACTAAACTGCCAAAAGCATTCAGCTTATTAAATGCTATCATTTTATACCATTTACTGTTAAACAAAAACAAGAGGGCAAAAATGGTTCTGAATCGCTCATCTAAATGGGGTATGGCCAGTTTCAGTTCAAGGAATATAATTGTACGGTCTTGGTTGAGGACCACAATTTTATGTCACATACCAAATTTAAACAAAATTCAATCAATTTCACTCCCCACCCACAGGCAGGGTCTATTTTGACCCGCAGACAAACACGCAGACAGAGTTCAGAGGGCCACCTTCTACAATAGCTCAACAAGAGCACTCCATGCTCAGGTGAGATAACAGTCTTAGTCATAAAATATGCCAGCTTAACTAAAATAAATAGAGAACTGAGGCCCCCAAGTTCCACTTTTTTCTCAAAACTCCACTACATCAAAATATAGCTGTTTTATGGTCCCATTTAACTTTTGATCTCTAAGCGTGATATAGACCTTTGAGGAAGGGAGAAAGGCGATTCACGTAACATGAAGTCTTTGATTAAATTTGTGCCAGGTGATTAAAAAATCCATCAATATATGGAAAAGTTATGGCCAAAAAAGTACTATTCAAGCTGTTTAATGGAAAAAATTACCATTTACATAAAAGTGTTATCTTTCCCTCTGAGGTAGAAGGCATTACACAGGACACATCGTCTTATGATGGTTGATATTTGTGCCAAGTGATTTTAATATAATGTCAATATGTAGACAAGTTATGGTTGAGACACAACAATTCACATACACAAGTAAGATGCCCAGACGGACAGTGCAAATGCCATATGCTGCCAAGGCATGACAGCAACAACTCTTCTTTAAAAAAAATCTTTAGTGGGGAAGAATGAACCATGAAGGCTAAAATAATTGCATCTGGGTCTGATTGAAACAAATATTATAAAAACTGAAACGGATAGGATTTTGGTATACTGTTTGGTAAAAAGTCAAGGTAAGCAATAAGAGACTACTGAGGGATGCCACTTACCTGACTGATAAACACCTAAGAAAATAACAGAATCAATGTAGCTTGAATACCACAAAAAACACTAGAGACTGCAAGGCTTTATGTTGCAAACAAGCAAAATGGAATTGTGAGCCTTTTTATACAGTATTTGAAGGGTTATAGTGCCTGTTAATACATACGCATCTTTGAACCAGAAGTCCCTGACATTATGGTGGTTTAGTTTAGTTTAAACCTATTTATTTAAGCTCAAATGCATCTTGTAGCCTAAAAGGCTTATTGAAATGGGGGGATCAAACAGGTGACCTCCCAGTTGCTAGGCGGTCACCATATCCAATACGCCACGGCGACCTAGTTGTTAGTTTGTATGGTAAAGGTACTTGGGCTTCATACATTCCTAAGCAGTAGTTGTCCTCAAAAGGAAAAGGAAATAATCATTCTATTTTATATTTATATCCACTTCATTTTTTATCAGAAAGCAAAACACTGACATGGTTTTAACTGTATAAAATGTTTTCACAGAAAATGATGTTTATAATTATTAATTTATTAAATTGTGGCAATCCATCAATAATATATAGGAACATGGTGGCTTTTCTATGTTCTTAACTGTAAAACCTTTTCACAAAATTTACTAGAGTTTTGTAACAAAAAGGGAACCAAAATTACCCATCACCGCTTTGTCAAAGACATAGCAGCCATGACCATGGCTAAGTTCAAGGGCATAGAACTCAGGAACATGTGGGTCACTGTGCATGAAAAATTGTGTCTTGCACATCTACGTTTCATGGTGATTACATATTTTAAGTTTCACTGCAATTGCTTATCACATATAAACAAAATATTATATTTTCACAACACATGGCTTTTTTCCCATTTTTGTGCAGTGGTTCCAGATTTTGAAATGTTAGGAATAATCAGGTTCAGTTTCACAAGCTCAATGGACATTGAAATATGCATAACTAATATTAAGCAAACATACCATTGCTGGTTATCTTTTCCATATCTGAAATAAAAGAAAAACTCAAACAGTATCAATATGGCAATTTAATAAAAACATGTAATGGTTGTTGTTTTCGTCATTTTTTTCTTATGCTGTCTACAAAGGTATTTATAAATGTGTACAATGTTTTCTGAGTAGAATTCTAGATAAAGGGCAGTATGGAGGTTACCTGTGGAGGCAATCATTTCACGGATGTTGGATGTTGCGACATTTGGGTCACCATTGATGACGTCCAGGAAGAAGTCCGGGGGGTTATTGTGCTCCTCTATGGTGTATCCTGCAGAGGAAAAGAAATGTACAATATAAAGCACGCCATGCAATCCAACACCATGCAAAAGCATGTACAAGACTTTTAATACAGAATATCATAGACTGAACTACAACTCATGAACACATCATGGCCCATCGGATTCGTTAAACAAAGTTGTCACATTAGCTATAAAATAGCTATGAAAGGTCATTTAAAAAGGCCAAAAAGGGGCAACTTCCTTAAAAAAAAAAAGAGCAAAAGGCTCACTTGAGACCCAAAGAAAATATATTTTCATCCCAAACATTGATTGTTTTGACATTATAATAAAAAAAGTCTAACACACATGCAAATCATGTCAACCAGGAAAACTGCATCATCTAAGGAAGCCAGGTATTTTATCAGAAAATGTGTATACTCTCCCTAGAAATTTATGATAATGTAAAAAACAAAGGTACTGAGCAAATTGCATCATGATAAGTAAACAATTGATTTCTTGCTTATAAACAATATTATCATAAAGTAAAAATATGTGCGGATCTAAACCTACTGAAGCGATTTTCGAACTAAACATGGATATCAATTTAACAAAATTATACCTTTTGCAAGGTTCATGATTATTAGGCATGAAATCTGACTTCCAAAGTGTTATAAGGTACTTCAAGTTCACATCATCATCATCATCATCATCATCATCATCATCATCATCATCATCATCATCATCATCATCATCATCATCATCATCATCATCATCATCATCATCATCACCTTAATCATCACCATCATCACCACCATCATCATCATCATCATCATCATCATCATCATCATCATCATCATCATCATCATCATCATCATCATCATCATCATAATCATCATCATTCAAACAACTTCAACATTACACTATCAAAACTATCAGTGTATGCTTGTTATCATGTACAGACAGAAGAAATATCAACCTGTGGTAAAAAGTTGCACTTGAGCTAATATTACAAGTCAGACTTACAAATCCCCCCCCCCCCCCAAGTTTCACTAGATTTTTCTGTTTTAATTTTTATGTCATAATAATTATAGGTTTGACAGGGTTATTTACCAAGCATGAAAGTGCAGTTGGGTAAAGCACTCTCTACTGTCGTTTCTTCCTTTATAAAAAAATGCTTTACAGAGTACCATCTTTATCCTAATAAATGCTCCCTCCCTAATAAAAGCGCCCCTAACGTATAATAAATTGAAAGAGTGATCAAAATAGCGTCCCCATTTCTCGGCTGCTAAGGGGTAAAGTAATTGCATTTTATTGACAGAAAATTCTTTTTTTATCAACAAGGTAATTGGCAAGAACCTAATAGAAATAAAACTTTAATAATAATAATAACATATATATTTGGAACATATTGATGTTAGAATTAAACTCCAACATGCAGGCAATTTTATTATTGTATCGATGTTTTCAGTTTTAAATGTCAAATTCATGTTACAATGTTTTTTTTTTGACACAGTGCGTTTAAAATACGGATCTACCCAGGTTGTTCAATATGCGGTACGCTGGGCCGTAACACAGGGCTTACATTTTACACATACCGGGTAGATTGCTATGTCACTTCACTTAATTTGATTGCTAGGCTCAATTCAACCAGAAAATATTTTGGTCTGGTTAATAAAGTATCTAACGTAACCATAAACCTTCACAAACACTGTTGCTATCTTGGCCACGGGTACTGTTACAGTTCTCACTACAGTCATATCGTCAATGGCCCTTTCATCTCGCATGGTAGTAGGGTGTAGTATTCTGCTAAAACTAATTGTGATATGTTTACAATTGCTCAATGAACTTGGAACATTAAGCAAATACCGGTAAACACATTTTAGGTGTTGACTCATATTATACCTACAGGGGGATGAAATAAATGTGCCCCCTTTGTGATTTGCATCGCGCCTGTGCGCGTTTATTAGGATAAAGATGGTATTAGGAGTTTTTCCTTGCAATAATCTCTTTATTGATTGAATAACGTGGACTCATTCTTGGATCAAGGTTACTCAGGCCTGACGGTAGCCACATGGCAGCCACATAGCTTGCTTCCCTACCAATGTTCTTGAAAAATGTCAAGGACTCTTCACACGGCCCATGGTAAATGGTCTCCCCCATCGACAATAGCATGAGGCCATCTATCAGACGATAGATGCTGTAGCGGGGCTGGTGGATGGAGAATATGATTGTACGTCCTTTCATTGACAACCTACAGCATACATGCAACATAAATCAGTCAGATAGACAGACCGCTGAAAGGTAATGCGTATCACTCCAGAAAACCTTTAAAAACATTGCATATGGTGTTTAGATCTATTGATACTTAGATCTATTAATACTGCATTCTTTTAATGCCAATAAAATATAAATGTTTTAAGCAAACATTAAAAGGTATCATGAACAAAAAATGGAAAAGATAATAAACAAGAGTGCCAAACTGTCACAAGATACGCCGGTTCGAAGGTTTTGGACACCATGCTCAATGCTTGAAATGCACTAAGTGACCTCGAGACCTAGTTATTGACCCGGCATGACCCATATTCGAACTTGACCTACATATCATCTAGACACAACTTCTGACCAAATTAGGTGAAGATTAGATGAAAACTACTTCAATTAGAGAGCGGACACCATGCTAAATGCTTGAAATGCACTATGTGACCTCGTGACCACGTTTTTGACCCGGCATGACCCATATTTAAAGAACTACATATCATCTTGACACAACTTCTGACCAAATGAGGTGAAGATCAGATGAAAACTACTTCAATTAGAGAGCAGACACCATGCTAAATTCTTGAAATGCACTAAGTAACCTCGTGACCTAGTTTTTAACCCGGCATGACCCATATTTGAACTTGACCTACATATCATCTAGACACAACTTCTGACCAAATTTGGTGAAGATCGGGTGAAAACTACTTCAATAAGGGAGAGCGGACACCATGCTTAATCCTTGAAATGCACTTAGTGACCCTGTGACCTAGTTTTTTACCCGGAATGACCCATATTTGAACTTGACCTAGATATTGTCTAGACACAACTTCTGACCAAGTTTGGTAAAGATCGATTGAAAACTATTTGAACTAGAGAGCTGACACTGCTGTGGATGCTGCGCGCCGCCCGCCCACTGCCCGCCCGCCGCCCGCCCGCCAATGGTGAAACTATAATACGTCCCGTTTTTAAAAACGGGCGTATAACAAGAGGGCCTGAAAGGCCCAAAGTCGCTCACCTGAGATGCAAAAGAACAAGCCATTTAAGGAAAAATGCCCCGCCCCTGGCAGCACATTTTCAAGCAAGTGGAACCAATTTCTAACTGGTCCAAGATATCATTGGGGAAAATCTTTTGACCAAGTTTCATGATGATCAGACAATAAATTTGGCCTTTAGAATATTAACAATATTTTACTGAAGCCATATAAGGAAAAATGCCCCGCCACCTGGTGGCCATGTTTTTCAACCAACCAGAACCATTTTGGGAACATGTCCAAGATATCATTGGGACAAATCTACTGACTAAGTTTCATGGAGATTGGTCATAAATGTGGCCTCTGGAGTGTTAAGAAGGTTTAACAATAGTCATTTAAGAAAAAATGCCCAATTCTCTGTTGGCCATGTTTTTCAAGCAACCGGAACCATTTTCGAACTTGCCCAAGATATCAATGGCACAAATCTTCTGACCAAATTTCATGAAGATTGGAAAATTAATGTGGCCTCTAGAGTTTTAACAAGGCAGAACGGACAATGGACAAAAGGGGATCACAAAAGCTTACCTTGAGCACATTGTGCTTAAAAACATAACAACATGTTTTACATAATAATGGTGTCCTCATACAGTAAACAAAACCTGCTTGTTGAAATGCCTTCAAAAACAGTTTCTCTTTGCATAATATACCTGTCACATACTATGTCTCAAATGCTTCTAAACATGTATTTCTAATTAATTAGCTTCCGAAAAAAAAATTACCAGCATGTTACACACATGTACACAATATAAAATGACACCATCAAGTGGTTTACTTCAGTTTTAATATATCATGATGCTTTATAATTTATAAAAATATTTTACATAAAATTAAATACATGTCAACCCAGCTGTTGAGAATTTCAATGTACAATACATCAGTATCATCAGTATCCTTTGTCTGTAAAGATGACTTCCAGAATAGACGAAGATTATTGAAACATTTATGGTCATCTTTAGGGGAGCGATTTAAATATAACAAGTTTTAAACACACAAAATGATCCATTCAAGAAATGGTTTTTAAATCGAATGACTTGTAGTGAAACAATTGTTAACATGTGTCAATACATTAAGTCCATACAGTGTACAGCAGCTTGTCTTTTAAGTGGTCAAAGTGGCTTCTATAGTCAGATGACCACTTTTAATAAGGCTGGTCATATAAAAGTATCATATTCATTCTAAGAAACAAACACCAAGAGCATTTAAAACCTACTTTGTACAAACATCACACAAATATCATTTTTAGTGAAACAACCACAAGCTTAGCACAACTTAGGTAAGTACAGTTTGTCAACCAGTTCCGGATAATCAGCAGTTCCGATTAATTTTTATTTAATTTTCCATAATGCCGCAATAAAAACAAAATGATAAGTGTCTAAGGTATACATTAGGTAAAGGAATAAATTAACAAAGTTTTAGCAAGAAAGCTTTTGTATTATGCTTACAGGGGGGATAAATGCAGCAAAAAGTTAACCGGAACTTATTGAATGAGTTATGTTTTCAAATGTGCATATGGATAATAGAAGGCTTTATCATTTTCAAATAAACTTTTTACTGATTGAAAACAAATGCCATGACAATGTTTTAAAATACTAATTTGGTAAGGTGAATGATTTTAATAATTTTCCGAAGGGTGAATTTAAATTGGCTATTTTTGACAAAAAACTGCATATTCCGTCTGGCCTAATCTGTTATCATACGAAATAAATTTTACCCTTTATTTTTACATCTTTTCACATTGACACTAAATCGCGAAAAAAATTATTGTGGTCAAAAGAATTAACGTTTTTTGCCGGGTTATTCTAAACTGGTTGACTGACTGTACTATGTTTTATAACATAGATGTTTCAAACCAAATACATTCATTCTCAATTGACTGGATGTAAAATTGATGTGTATAGTAGAAAGCTCGGTTAAAGATTGATCCGAATACATTATTTTCAAATGCATATTTAGTAATGTTATTTCTATAATAACATTTTTAAGTACTCATGAGAAATCATTCAATTTGTGATAATTAAATTATTTAACTTATTCTGATCAATCTGTTTTGAAAAAATCCCCATAATTATCACAGTAAAACAAACCTTCTCAACACCCTAATACTGTGAAACCATTATTAATCGTCAGGCATTAATTTTTGTGTTTTCAGTCAGTCGACCGATTGACGAATTCAAGATCCTAACGAACAATTATGTCCCATATTTGAACAAGACTGAATTACCAAAGGCATGAGGCCCAAAAATCCAACGTAATCCACGCATACATACTTCCTTTGTTTTGTAATCAAGATTAATCCGGTTTTGACACAAAAGGGTGTAGATAACACAGTGTACTTAACTGACACGTGACATTGCTCTAAAATGCGAGTGCAGTACAGCTGTATCGACTGCGTTGACTTCGTTAAGGTAGTATAGTAATGATTAGCGCTAATTGTTAACAACTTAATTACCCATTGTGTGAATTGTATTTTTCAATGTTGTTGCAAACTATACAGCCTCCACGCAGTGGATCCGGATCAAAGACAATAAACGAAATTAAAAGATGATTATGTGTGATCAACACCTGACTTATATACATCCTCCGCATAGATTACAAATTTATACAGAACATTTTAATTTGTGTTTGGTTGTTTGCGTTTAACTACAATAAAGATGTAAAAATAGCCTGTGCTTTGTTTATGGGCTATTGATATTTTAATTATTGACAGCTTTGACAAGCTTTACGATACATGTTTCAAATCAGTTTTACTTGTAGTAATTGACAACGTTACAGGTAAAGAGAAATAAGCAATCATGACGATTAGTTCCATCCAAACGTAGGGTATTTGTTTACAAAAATTCACTTATATTTTTGCGCGATTTTCAGAAAATCCCCGGAAAGCACGTTTTTCGAATGACTGAGTATGACGTAATAAAACATTGCTTTGTATTCTATTGCATTCAATCTAATTTTAACTCACAATTAAATCTAAACTGTGCCCTATGAAACCGCTGTCCCATAATGCGCTGTTAATTTTACACTTCAGAAAATTATTGTACTTAAAGTGATCAAATATTTACGATGCAAAACTCTTTAAACTTTATTGAAAATTGCCCAAATAGTTTGCTAACACTAATTTTAACCAATAATCTTCGCATCTTCTCTAATTTGCGCCGATAAAGGTAAGATTGTTATTAGTTTTGCGATGATAATAAATGAATAAGACCAATTGGCAATTGGTTTCATTGTTTCAAACACTCGTGAAAGGTTATTCGGTCCCACTAATCCGCTACTCTTAATAATGATACACTAATGGGGGCCAATTATCGATCACCTGATAACAAAAGACTAGTATATTGATATGTGACAAACAGGCCCCACCTCCTGCAAGTGACTCTCAAGTGTCCTCTCTCTTTCCCTACTACGATTTATCGCAACAGCGATATATTTCGGACAAACGTCAAATCGGATATTGACTAAAGCATTTTTATTTTTTCAAAGTCAGGAATTGGCGAATTTAAGTGCTGATGAAAACGTCATTTTTATAAAAATGACGAAATTTCATGCTGGCGTAAATAAATGGTTTCACAGTATATGTTTTCTCACATTTGGCAACATTAATTTTATCAAATGTTGTTACCGCAATCAGATTCTTTAACCACAAAATAGATGCACAATAGACCTTATTACATCAAAGTTAAAAGACAACAAATTAGATTTATTTCAATGTTTACTTTTTGCGCTTCAAAATGACTGCCTCTTAACCGCTTAACACAGGTAAAAATGGCTTATAGTGGGAAACAAGGGCTGTTTGTAAAACTTGCATGCCCCCCTATATGGGCTATAAGTTGTAGTAGCAGCCATTGTGTGAATACGTTAGAAGTAGTAGAAGTAGTAGTAGTAGTAGTAGTAGTAGTAGTAGTAGTAGTAGTAGTAGAAGTAGTAGTAGTAGTAGTAGTAGTAGTAGTAGTAGTAGTAGTAGTAGTAGTAGTAGTAGTAGTAGTAGTAGAGTAGTAGTAGAAGTAGTAGTAGTAGTAGTAGTAGTAGTAGTTCTAGTAGTAGTAGGTAGTAGTAGTAGTAGTAGTAGTAGTAGTAGTAGTAGTAGTAGTAGTAGTAGTAGCTGTAGTAGTAGTAGTAGTAGTAGTAGTAGTAGTAGTAGTAGTAGTAGTAGTAGTAGTAGTAATAGAGTAGTAGTAGTAGGTGGCAGAAGAAATAGTAGTAGTAGTAGTAGTAGAAGTGGTAGTAGTAGTAGTAGTAGTAGTAGTAGTAGTAGTAGTAGTAGTAGTAGTAGAAGTAGTAGTAGTAGTAGTAGTAGGTAGTAGTAGTAGTAGTAGTAGTAGAGTAGTAGTAGAAGTAGTAGTAGTAGTAGTAGTAGTAGTAGTAGTAGTAGTAGTAGTAGTAGTAGTAGTAGTAGTAGTAGCAGTAGAAGTAGTAGTAGTAGTAGTAGTAGAAGTAGTAGTAGTAGTAGTAGTAGTAGTAGTAGTAGTAGAAGTAGTAGTAGTAGCAGCAGCAGCAGCAGCAGCAGCAGCAGCAGCAGCAGCAGCAGCAGCAGCAGCAGCAGTAGTAGTAGTAGTAGTAGTAGTATGCATTACAAAAATGCTGTTAGCCTTACATTTGGTAAAATTTAAATATATTACAAGGGAGGCAAATCTGTAACAATAAATTTTAACTTATTGCATTTGTTTCCCCTGTAGTGTATTACCTCCCCTGTCCTGCTTATATTTATATTAATCAACAAAAAATTAAACATTAACACAATATTTAATATACAAAATATACAAAAAATCTCATATTCTGATAATATTTTTACTGATCCACTGTATTTTACTAAAAGGATGATGTTTCATTGGACTGATAATTATAGATTTAGGATTACAGACCAGTTGCTTCAGTAATATTGTTCAGAGTGTGCCCTGTTGGCCGCGTATGCATAAGTTGAATTTTCATTCAAAACCATTTTACTATTTCGAGTCACCGTGACCTTGACCTTTGACCTAGTGACCTCAAAATCAATAGGGGTCATCTGTGAGTCATGATCAATGTACCTATGAAGTTTCATGATCCTAGGTCCAAGCGTTCTTGAGTTATCATCCGGAAACCACCTGGTGGACGGACGTACCGACACCTGGTGGACGTACCGACCTACAAACATGAGCAAAGCAATATACCCCCTCTTCTTCGAAGGGGGGCATAATGAACTGGCATCTAGCAGCAGGTGACCGTTATACTCAGGTGCAATAATTGTTATTTTTTGTCATGGGGAATCTGGACTGACCACTAAAGCAAGGTGACCACATATAGAATGTGCATTGCAAAATAATGAGAAATGAATTTCATTGTGCTTAAGAAAAATTGATGAAATTTATTCCAGATGTCTTTCTGTGTGCAATATGAACAGAAGACTACTGCCCAGTGTTGTAGTATGTAAGGCATCAACCACCCCAGCCCACTGCCCAGTGTTGAAGTTAGTAAGGTAGCAACCACCCCAGCCCACTGCCAAGTGTTGTAGTTAGTAAGGTAGCAACCACCCCAGCCCACTGTCCGGTTCTGTAGTGTGTAAGGTAGCAACCACCCCAGCCAACTGCCCAGTGTTGTAGAGTATTAGGTAGCAACCACCCCAGCCCACTGCCCAGTGCTGTAGAGTATTAGGCAGCAACCACCCCAGCCCACTGCCCAGTGTTGTAGTGTGTAAGGCAGCAACCAACCCAGCTCACTGCCCAGTGTTGTAGTGTGTAAGGCATCAACCACCCCAGCCCACTGCCCAGTGTTGTAGAGTATTAGGCAGCAACCACCCAGCCCACTGCCCAGTGTTGTAGAGTATTAGGCAGCAACCACCCCAGCCCACTGCCCAGTGTTGTAGAGTATTAGGCAGCAACCAACCCAGCCCACTGCCCAGTGTTGTAGTGTGTAAGGCATCAACCACCCCAGCCCACTGCCCAGTGTTGTAGAGTATTAGGCAGCAACCACCCAGCCCACTGCCCAGTGTTGTAGAGTATTAGGCAGCAACCACCCCAGCCCACTGCCCAGTGTTGTAGAGTATTAGGCAGCAACCAACCCAGCCCACTGCCCAGTGTTGTAGTGTGTAAGGCATCAACCACCCCAGCCCACTGCCCAGTGTTGTAGAGTATTAGGCAGCAACCGACCCAGCCCACTGCCCAGTGTTGTAGAGTATTAGGCAGCAACCACCCCAGCCCACTGCCCAGTGTTGTAGTGTGTAAGGCATCAACCACCCCAGCCCACTGCCCAGTGTTGTAGAGTATTAGGCAGCAACCAACCCAGCCCACTGCCCAGTGTTGTAGTGTGTAAGGCATCAACCACCCCAGCCCACTGCCCAGTGTTGTAGAGTATTAGGCAGCAACCAACCCAGCCCACTGCCCAGTGTTGTAGTGTATTAGGCAGCAACCTCCCCAGCTCACTGCCCAGTGCTGTAGAGTATTAGGCAGCAACCACCCCAGCCCAATGCCCAGTGTTGTAGTGTATTAGGCAGCAACCACCCCAGCCCACTGCCCAGTGTTGTAGAGTATTAGGCAGCAACCACCCCAGCTCACTGCCCAGTGTTGTAGTGTGTAAGGCATCAACCACCCCAGCCCACTGCCCATTGTTGTAGAGTATTAGGCATCAACCAACCCAGCCCACTGCCCAGTGTTGTAGTGTGTAAGGCATCAACGACCCCAGCCCACTGTCCAGTGTTGTAGAGTATTAGGCAGCAACCACCCCAGCCCACTGCCCAGTGTTGTAGTGTGTAAGGCAGCAACCATCCCAGCCCACTGCCCAGTGCTGTAGAGTATTAGGCAGCAACCATCCAGCCCACTGCCCAGTGTTGTAGTGTGTAAGGCATCAACCACACCAGCCCACTGCCCAGTGCTGTAGAGTATTAGGCAGCAACCACCCCAGCCCACTGCCCAGAGTTATAGAGTATTAGGCAGCAACCACCCCTGCCCACTGCCCAGTGTTGTAGTGTGTAAGGCATCAACCACCCCAGCCCACTGCCCAGTGTTGTAGAGTATTAGGCATCAACCACCCCAGCCCACTGCCCAGTGTTGTAGTGTGTAAGGCAGCAACCAACCCAGCCCACTGTCCAGTGTTGTAGAGTATTAGGCATCAACCAACCCAGCCCACTGCCCAGCGTTGTAGTGTGTAAGGCAGCAACGAACCCAGCCCACTGTCCAGTGTTGTAGAGTATTAGGCAGCAACCACCCCAGCCCACTGCCCAGTGTTGTAGAGTATTAGGCAGCAACCACCCCAGCCCACTACCCAGTGTTGTAGAGTATTAGGCAGCAACCACCCAAGCCCACTGCCCAGTATTGTAGTGTGTAAGGCATCAACCACCCCAGCCCACTGCCCAGTGTTGTAGAGTATTAGGCAGCAACCACCCCAGCCCACTGCCCAGTGTTGTAGTGTGTAAGGCAGCAATCAACCCAGCTCACTGCCCAGTGTTGTAGTGTGTAAGGCATCAACCACCCCAGCCCACTGTCCAGTGTTGTAGAGTATTAGGCAGCAACCACCCAGCCCACTGCCCAGTGTTGTAGAGTATTAGGCAGCAACCACCCCAGCCCACTGCCCAGTGTTGTAGAGTATTAGGCAGCAACCACCCCAGCTCACTGCCCAGTTTTGTAGAGTATTAGGCAGCAACCACCCTAGCCCACTGTCCAGTGTTGTACAGTATTAGGCAGTAACCACCCCAGCCCACTATCCAGTGTTGTAGAGAATTAGGCAGCAACCACCCCAGCCCACTATCCAGTGTTGTATAGTATTAGGCAGCAACCACCCCAGCCCACTGCCCAGTGTTGTAGTGTGTAAGGCATCAACCACCCCAGCCCACTGCCCAGTGTTGTAGAGTATTAGGCAGCAACCAACCCAGCCCACTGTCCAGTGTTGTAGAGTATTAGGCAGCAACCACCCCAGCCCACTGCCCAGTGTTGTAGTGTGTAAGGCAGCAACCAACCCAGCTCACTGCCCAGTGTTGTAGTGTGTAAGGCATCAACCACCCCAGCCCACTGTCCAGTGTTGTAGAGTATTAGGCAGCAACCACCCAGCCCACTGCCCAGTGTTGTAGAGTATTAGGCAGCAACCATCCCAGCCCACTGCCCAGTGTTGTAGAGTATTAGGCAGCAACCACCCCAGCTCACTGCCCAGTGTTGTAGAGTATTAGGCAGCAACCACACCAGCCCACTGTCCAGTGTTGTAGTGTGTAAGGCATCAACCACCCCAGCTCACTGCCCAGTGTTGTAGAGTATTAGGCAGCAACCACCCCAGCCCACTGCCCAGTGTTGTAGTGTATTAGGCAGCAACCAACCCAGCCCACAGCCCAGTGTTGTAGACTATTAGGCAGCAACCAACCCAGCCCACTGCCCAGTGTTGTAGTGTGTAAGGCATCAACCACCCCAGCCCACTGCCCAGTGTTGTAGAGTATTAGGCAGCAACCACCCCAGCCCACTGTCTAGTGTTGTAGTGTGTAAGGCATCAACCACCCCAGCCCACTACCCAGTGTTGTAGTGTGTAAGGCGTACTTTTTCAGGAGCAGCATGACAGTGCCGGCAGTGTTGGCATCCAAGCCCGTGGTGGGCTCATCAAGGAAAAGCAGTGGTGGGGAGATGATGAGCTCCATGCCGATGTTGCACCGCTTCCTCTCACCACCAGATATACCCCGGATAAACTCATTTCCACACTGGAAAGGCAGCATATACATAAATAAATACCAGACAATATTGTGACTCTTAATTTTCGGACATACAGGTTTTTGTCCATATTTTATTTCTCTTAATTCTCAGACAGTATATTTCTACAGCGCTACTGGTAATTCTTCGCCCCTGTTTTCGCTTATCTCGTGTCACATTGATCATGGATTTTTATAACCGGATTAAGGTCATAAAACCTGGCAGATGCATGCCTGTGGGCAATGGACCATTACATTTGCCTTATTGGGTAAATAACCATGTATACTGGTAGAAAATAAAGGATTCACACAACAGCATTTGAAACATTGTCGTCCTATTAAGGAAGCCGGTATGTTTTCTGTTTTTACTTGTTTCCTCTATATCATTTCAGGCAAGAGTAAGCAAATCTGTGAAAGGTATTTATTTTTTTTAAACAGAAAATGAAGAGTTAATCACAAGACAATTATTGTACATTGATTGTTTGCTTTTTTTTCAATATTATTATAATTTTATTTATATTTTTTATATTATTATAATTTTTGGACACCTTAATTTGGGTCTGTAATTATCGGACACCTGTAATTTTTATATATTTTTCGTATCTAAATTTTGCAAATAATGAAATGTGTAAAGAAAATCAAATTAATGACTTGTGTTGTATTATTTATATCTCTTAAATGAAACCGACTGTGATACTTTAAGCCTATATCATAGAACACATCAATAATACAAGGAACTCATTATTTGTTTAAGTACTGTTATGTGCTTCAAATGATGAATAATTTTATGCTGTAGTTGTATTGGTATTCAGTTACATACCCTCTAGTTGTTGCTGCTAAAAAAGTTCAATTCAATACATGGCACAACACCTGAGTTGTCTAGCCAGGTACTATACACAGTCTCTCACCTTCGTGTCTGCACAATGCTGCAGTCCCTGTCTAGCCCGGTACTATTCACAGCCTCTCACCTTCGTGTCTGCACAATGCTGCAGTCCCAGCTCCTCTATCACCTTGTTGACTCGCTCCTCCCGTTCTTTTGGGGTCACTGAGCTGGGCAGTCGCAGGGCCGCAGAAAAGTGGAAGTTCTCACGAACACTCAGGGTCCCCATCACCACATCATCCTACAACCAGCCAGCAAGTCTAGCTTATTGACATCAATAGGATGAGCACACCTTATTCATTTGGTCAGAAGATAATTTGTTCAATTATCTAACTTTTTGAGGTGATCATCAAACCATAGACAGAAAATTTTGTTTGTACGTTTATTGGGTATCCAAATAAATTGACCCATTATTTAATGAACATCTGAATATTTAAATGTTTTTTAAATTATTTGGAGACTTCATTGCCAACATAAATGAGTCGTTTTTGACCATACATTGATATTGTGTATGTGCACTAACACTGTGACCTATGATACACATATCTGTGTTTGTACCTGTACGACGTAGCCGACCATGCACTTGAAGTTTTCAGGCAAGGGTTGTCCATCCAGTAGCAGGGTACCGGACAAACCCTCAGGATCCTTCCTGCCTGCCAGTACATCCAGCAGCCTGCAACATGACAACTATGTCTGACAGAAATGGCATCAACCCCTGGTTAACTCATGTAAGGGTGTACCACTGGGAAGGCCCCAACTTTACATTGTCTTATTATCATTTATAAATTCAGGGACATACACACACCCTCCAAAAAAAAGAAACATGAGATGTGTCCTCCTGACACAGATGCACCCACATTCCGCTTCAGTGTCAATACTTTGTCACAAACAAACTGTTTATGACAAAATCTGACTTTTGCTCACTAAGAGCAACCTTGACCTTTGACGTCACATGACAGAATTTATCGCCCCGCTCAGTCTTCTCATTTGGTCATTTGTAGTAAGTTATTTTTTACTACTCTAGACTACAATTTTCATCCGATCTTGATAAATCTTAATCAGATATTTAGCTTGACAATATCTTCGCTGCGTTTGAAACTGTATCACTTGGGTCGCAAAATAGGTCACCCACTCAAATTTAAGAAAAACTTGTTATCACTCCATTAGGACAAATTTAGGACTCAATCTTAGTGAATTAAAGTCAGAATGTTTATTTACACAATATCATGGCCTAATTCGAATCAGAGTCCTACGCATCCAAAAACTAGGTCGCCTGGTAAAATTTGAAATAAGCCTATTAATATAATGTTACCACTCTTAAGAATATATATACATGTAGGACTCAATCTAATAAAATTAGGAATGTTGGTCATGTGTGTCAAAAAACTAGAAATGTTAGAAAACCCTTGAGGCTTATTTATAACTCCATCTTGATAAAACTTGGTCAAAATGCTGATCTTCACATTTTCTAGGCTAAGTGCCATCTTTGGGCCTGGCTGGTTTTGACCCCTGGTGCATGATTTGAACAAACTTGGTAGAGGACCAGCATACTTACCATATGCTACATGATTAATTCAAAACCTTGCGATTTAAAAAAAAACAACTTGCAGAGTTTTCACAATATACTTAAAAGCAAAACAAGAAACCCCCAGTGCAGGACCAATTTTGATCTCATGGACATCATTTGAACAAACTTTGTAGATGACCACCACCCCATGTTATACACCAGATATTTAACTCCAGAACATTGAGATTTCATAAAAGAATATTTGAAGTACAACCTGACTAAACAGTCACCTAAATACAACCGTCAACTGTCGGTCTGGATTCGCCCCAACAAAAATCCTTCTATATTACATCTGAGAATAACGTCAACAACAGCCAACTGTCACTATATGTAACTCCCAAAGCCATATATAACCTGAGAATAGCCATCACGAGTCAGTCGTTTTGTGGTGAAAAAAGTAAACATTTTAAACTGCATTGTTGTTGTTTCTTTACACTGATGTCATAGCATCTTTTGTGTGTCTTTTTTGATGCTAACGAATGTGATTGCAGTAACTGCCTTTACTGTGATAAAAGCGGCCCACTGTGAGAAAACATATCATAGGGTGTTGATAAGGGCGATACCTGCGCTGGTGGCAATGCATCACAGTCTCTGCTTGTGCATGCTTGACTGGTTGGTACAATTTCCGTTCAGTTATCAGTGCATTTTCATTTGTATGTCTTATGACTGCATTAGGATAATACAATAGTTAAATTAATCAGGCAATTTTCTCATAAATTATAACAAAATATCGACAAGTTAATTTCTGGTAGCATGAAACATGTGCAGCCCAGTCATAACGACATAGTAAGAGCACATGACAAAGTCATAGATCTTTGTCGCTGATAAGGTGTGAACAACAACACTTTGGTAGCGAGTGTTGTTATTAGAAGGCAATGGAAGATAAAAGGCTGTCTATGTTGACAAAACAGGCATCAAATTGCAATTTTTTTGCAAACTTTCAGCATTTATGCAAGTTGACACTTCGTCACATAAAACATGTTCTATAAAAGTGCCAATTTCAATTTTAAATTTTAAAAGCTTTTAGTGTCGGTTACTTTGAATGAGAATGATACTGCTATGCCATACTTTCAGTTTTTAACAGCACTTAATGCGTTTTGGGAAGTGATTTCAATGACATGAGATGATCATTATTTAAAAAATCTTTCAATGAATGTAATATGACTAGACTGTCTGATTGACTGAATCAACAATATGTACAAGTAAACAAAAACATCATCGAATTCATCTGTCAAACAAATCACATGTTTTTGTATAAATCATTTAGATAGCCAGTACAGCATAGAAGTGCACTTACGATGATTTACCGCTGCCTGTTGGACCTAGGATGGCATTCATCCCTGGTCGAAATAGGCCACTGAAAGAACAACAGAATACAAGTTACTTATGATTGAGGTAAATATTGTTGATTTCAAGAAAAGTCACTCCTAACAGTCTCAGCTCTGAATATTTTAATTTATAAATCTCTTATTACATTGTAATTAATTTATTCCTCCTTGTAGACATTCTATGTGCATGCTTTAATAATAATCGCAATAATATTCCAACAATTATTAATAACATAAACAAGATGTGTTTGTGAAACACAATGTCCCCCTATATGATGTTTGACCTCGAAGGATGACCTTGACCCCTATATGATGTTTGACCTTGAAGAATGACCTTGACCTTGACCCTTCACCACTCAAAATGTGCAGCTCCATGAGATACACATGCATTTCAAATATAAAATTGCTAGCTTCAATATTGCAGAAGTGACATTACATGAGCAATTTTGACCCATATATTTGACCTTGAAGGATGACCTTGACCTTGACCTTTTACCACTTAAAATGTGCAGCTCCATGAGATACACATGCATGCCAAATATCAAGTTGCTATCTTCAATATTGCAAAAGTATTCATAAAATAAGCGATTTGGGCCACATATATTTGACCTCTGACCTTGAAGGATGACCTTGACCTTGACCTTTCACCACTCAAAATGTGCAGCTCCATGAGATACACATGCATGCCAAATATCAAGTTGCTATCTTCAATATTGCAAAAGTACTCATAAAATGAGCGATTTTGGCCACATATATTTGACATCTGACCTTGAAGGATGACCTTGACCTTGACCTTTCACCATTCAAAATGTGCAGCTCCATGAGATACACATGCATGCCAAATATCAAGTTGCTATCTTGAATATTGAAATACTGCAAAAGTGTACATTAAATGAGCGATTTTGACCCATATATTTGACCTTTGACCTTGAAGGATGACCTTGACCTTTCACCACTCAAAATGTGCAGCTCCATGAGATACATATGCATGCCAAATATCAAGTTGCTATCTTCAATATTGCAAAAGTTATTGCAAATGTTAAAGTTGGCGCAAACCAACCAACCAACAGACCAACAGACAGGGCAAAAACAATATGTCCCCCACTACTATAGTGGGGGACATAAAAAACAAGGGCTGTTTGTAAAACATGCATGCCCCCCATATGGGCTGTCCGTTGTAGTGGCAGCCATTGTGTGAATACGTTTTTTGTCACTGTGACCTTGACCTTTGACCTAGTTATCTGAAAATCAATAGGGGTCATCTGCGAGTCATGATCAATGTACCTATGAAGTGTCATGATCCTAGGCAAAAGCGTTCTTGAGTTATCATCCGGAAACAATTTTACTGTTTCGGGTCACCGTGACCTTGACCTTTGACGTAGTGACCTGAAAATCAATATGGGTCATCCGTGAGTCATGATCAATTTACCTATGAAGTTTCATGATCCTAGGCGTAAGCGTTCTTGAGTTATCATCCGGAAACCATTTAACTATTTTCGGTCACTGTGACCTTGACCTTTGACCTAGTGACCTCAAAATCAATAGGGGTCATCTGCGTGTCATGATCAATCTACCCATGAAGTTTCATAATCCTAGGAATATGCGTTTTTGAGTTATCATCCAAAAAACCATTTTACTATTTCGGGTCACCGTGACCTTGACCTTTGACCTAGTGACCTAAAAATCAATAGGGGTCATCTGCGAGTCATGATCAATCTACCCATGAAGTTTCATGATCCTAGGCATATGCGTTCTTGAGTTATCATCCGAAAACCATTTTACTATTTTGGGTCACCGTGACCTTGACCTTTGACCTAGTGACCTCAAAATAAATAGGTGTCATCTGCGAGTCATGATCAATGTACCTATGAAGTTTCATAATCCTAGGAGTATGCGTTCTTGAGTTATCATCCGAAAATCATTTTACTATTTTGGGTCACCGTGACCTTGACCTTTGACCTTGTGACCTCAAAATCAATAGGGGTCATATGCGAGTCATGATCAATCTACCAATGAAGTTTCATGATCCTAGGCGTATGCGTTCTTGAGTTATCATCCGGAAACCATTTTACTATTTCGGGTCACCGTGACCTTGACCTTTGACCTAGTGACCTCAAAATCAATAGGGGTCATCTGCGAGTCATGATCAATCTACCTATGAAGTTTCATAATCCTAGGCGTATGCGTTCTTGAGTTATCATCCGGAAACCATTTTACTATTTCGGGTCACCGTGACCTTGACCTTTGACCTAGTGACCTCAAAATCAATAGGGGTCATCTGCGAGTCATCATCAATGTACCTATGAAGTTTCATGATCCTAGGCCTAAGCGTTCTTGAGTTATCATTCGGAAACCACTTGGTGGACCGACCGACATGTGCAAAGCAATATACCCCCTCTTCTTCGAAGGGGGGCATAAATATATGCAAGATACAACTACGGGCTCGAAAGTGCCCTTTTGACAAAATTCTGCATGTTGAAAGAGCCCTTTTGAAAAATGCCCCCCCCCCCCCCGCCCTTTTCCAATCCTACTGGAGCACTGTACATATAAAGCTGAGACTGTTAGAAATGTTATCGTTTTTTATATATAATCCACAGTTTTTCTGTAAATTTCTTTCTTCGCAATACAAAGTGCTATACCATTTATCGACCAAACAATGTTGCATGTCTGAAAACAGAATGAACAGAACATAAATGTAAAAAAGCTGAAGAACTCTCCACTCGCACGTGGCTTTTGTTGTTCTCTGTTATCTAAGTGCCATCTGTTATCAAAGTATCCGTATACCCAGCATGAAAGGTGATACAACATAATGTGAAAGTTAAATCAAAAACGATAAAATTCCATCTATAATCAGCATGAATTGGATGATCAGTACATATTTCAACAAAATAAAAATACTTTGAAATAAACCAATAATGTGCTTACTTTTCGAAATAAAAGTTCAATATATCAGAGACGTAGATCTACGTCTCTTAATATATCCATAAATGTTACATGTTACATTGTAGTTTACTAATGTATTTGAGAAAAATCACATCTTTAAAGAGTGGGATGCCATCTTTAATCGATCATCTCAATGACAATGGCACTTCTATGTCAACACTTTTTACCAGATATAAACAAACTCTTGTAAACGAACAACGCCATTGGTTATATTCCACATGTGTTTGTAATTAAGTTATGCATAGATTCCCAATGTGTCGGGCTTGACTATGCACTTTGATTCGTACTTCATAATGTTTGGTAAGAAAATAACCATAATAGATTCTATACATAAATGCATTTCATGTAGAAGGTAAAACTCGGTTATCTGAGTGCCCAATTTGTTGAAAGTCTCTGTTATCCGAAGTGTCCTTTATCGGAAATAAAGTGTCTGCAACTTCATGAATGCTACCTATTAAAACATGCCCTTTCTTCGTTTATATTTCATTGAATACTAAAAAAATTTCAGTATTTGAAGCACAGTGATTAGATCTACTCTACATGCTGAAATATCAAACAATTACGTTTTTTTATTTTGTTGAAATTTTATTTTTCATCCAGTTCATGCTGTTTTCCGACCAAATTTTCTGTATTTGGGAGGAAAAATCTACCATTCTTCCGTTAATTTTTTTCTTCCCAATAAAAAAGGTTACTGTACACCATTTATAAACTCGGCCATGTGCCTTGTCTAAAACTAATCTTTATGATATAACTTTTAAAAAAAATTAGGAACTTACCTTTCGTGCGTGACTTTTGTTGTTCCTATTATCGCAGTGCCATCTGTTATCAAAGTATCTGCATAACCAAAGACCTATAGAATGTATTTTATAGGTCTTTGGCATAACCAGAGTGCCTTTCCAACATGTCCAATATTATCAACAATGCTTGTCAAAGACTTTTAATATATAAAGTTACATCTTTTCGCAGCTTGCTGTATCAGTTTTAGGACCAGGTCAGGAAGATAGTATTTATTTAGAGATCTATCTTACAACATGTTTACTCTAACTCAAACTCTAGTATCTCTACCCAGTATTTTGTCAGAACATGGCCGATTTAAATGCAATTTGGTTGATATGTCCAAGAATACACATTTAACTATATATTGACAATTAAAGCATGTGTGTTTTTTAATCTTGTCACTTACAATATTTAGATGTAGATTCTATTCATTAATAGGGCCGATATTACGGATACACATGCCAATAAGAAAAGATGTACTTACTGGATTCCTTTCAGAATTTGCTTCTGCTTGGTGGCACACGAGCACGCCTTTTCCTTCACAGGAACGGAGTAGTGGATATCGTGCGCGCTCAGGGTGGAACCCTGGCCCGCCTCCAGGGGCTCTACCTTGTTACCGACCCCCGCCCGTTTGCCCCCACCTCCAGGTACCTCCACCCATACGTGTGTCGACTCCTGCTTCGTGCCGTATGAGTTATCGTGGTGTTTCGTTCCGTTCATTATTAATTTTTCCTGTGGTAATGTAATGTGTGCGTCAAGTTGTATTGTTCCAGATCGAAAGGTTTACATTATGCACGATCAGCTAAACGTTTTGCTTGACTACATCTACATTATGCAACCAACTTGTTTATTTTATTTCGTAGGTTATTAAATGGAACTATTGTTTATATCACGTGAACACACCCGTGTTATGAAACTATTTAAAGATTAAAGGGCGACTTGTTTTATGATTAAGAAATTAATTTCATTGCATTTTACCGGTCGTTTTCACGTGTGTAGACGTGTGCGCTTGTTCGTGTGCGTTTGTGTTGTACTTATCTTTAGTAATTTACTTAAATAATTATCAAATAAACCACCAATGATAAGTTTTGGCAAGTATGAAATGTTGCTACATTGTGCCTATCCCTTTAAAGAAAACCGAATTTTGTCTAAAATGCGGGTCAACCACGAACAATCACGTGTAACATACACATATCCGATATATAGGCGGCGGGGTTACCTTTCAGGTTCCCCTTGTGGCGGGTTTTTACCGCCCATTATGCCATTCAGTAAAAGTTTGTTTTCTGTTCTTTAGTTCTTTTATGGCATTTTAAAATAAATGCCCTTTTTCAATCAATCATTGTCTTTGTTATTTCCTTCGTGGCATACGAGTCCGTCCGGTCTATGACCTTTTCTTTACCACTAGGACAATACATAAATAATATTTTATGCATACATAAAAAAATTTATGTGATTGTTCGCCTTCTAGTCTAATTATAGAGATTAATCACGTGACCGATCTAACCAATAATAATCGGCGAGGTATAAAACCCGGAACTATCCGGAAATCTTTATGGTAAAACCCGGATCCGATATAAATGGTTATAACTTCATTATTATTCGTCCGATATTAATTATAATGGTACCGTTGTAAAGAAGATCCTCTACAGATTCTAACCATATCAAAATATTTTATGGCAGGGTCGTAGTCGGCCTGTAAATCGCGGACAAAGTCGGCCTGTTTTAACGTTTTTTTTACACACGCAAATGCCGAAAAGAAAACCCG
Source organism: Dreissena polymorpha (assembly GCF_020536995.1). NCBI lineage: Eukaryota > Metazoa > Mollusca > Bivalvia > Myida > Dreissenidae > Dreissena > Dreissena polymorpha. Next base: position 107,197,228 of record NC_068356.1, on the reverse strand, counting down.
GATCCGATATAAATGGTTATAACTTCATTATTATTCGTCCGATATTAATTATAATGGTACCGTTGTAAAGAAGATCCTCTACAGATTCTAACCATATCAAAATATTTTATGGCAGGGTCGTAGTCGGCCTGTAAATCGCGGACAAAGTCGGCCTGTTTTAACGTTTTTTTTTACACACGCAAATGCCGAAAAGAAAACCCGGATCCGATATAAATGGTTATAACTTCATTATTATTCGTCCGATATTAATTATAATGGTACCGTTGTAAAGAAGATCCTCTACAGATTCTAACCATATCAAAATATTTTATGGCAGGGTCGTAGTCGGCCTGTAAATCGCGGACAAAGTCGGCCTGTTTTAACGTTTTTTTTTACACACGCAAATGCCGAAAAGAAAACCCGGATCCGATATAAATGGTTATAACTTCATTATTATTCGTCCGATATTAATTATAATGGTACCGTTGTAAAGAAGATCCTCTACAGATTCTAACCATATCAAAATATTTTATGGCAGGGTCGTAGTCGGCCTGTAAATCGCGGACAAAGTCGGCCTGTTTTAACGTTTTTTTTTACACACGCAAATGCCGAAAAGAAAACCCGGAACCGATATAAATGGTTATAACTTCATTATTATTCGTCCGATATTAATTATAATGGTACCGTTGTAAAGAAGATCCTCTACAAATTCTAACCATATCAAAATATTTTATGGCAGGGTCGTAGTCGGCCTGTAAATCGCGGACAAAGTCGGCCTGTTTTAACGTTTTTTTTTACACACGCAAATGCCGAGAAGAAAACCCGGAACCGATATAAATGGTTATGACTTCATTATTATTCGTCCGATATTAATTATAATGGTACCGTTGTAAAGAAGATCCTCTACAGATTCTAACCATATCAAAATATTGTATGGCAGGGTCGTAGTCGGCCTGTAAATCGCGGACAAAGTCGGCCTGTTTTAACGGTTTTTTTTACACACGCAAATGCCGAGAAGAAAACCCGGAACCAATATAAATGGTTATAACTTCATTATTATTCGTCCGATATTAATTATAATGGTACCGTTGTAAAGAAGATCCTCTACAGATTCTAACCATATCAAAATATTTTATGGCAGGGTCGTAGTCGGCCTGTAAATCGCGGACAAAGTCGGCCTGTTTTAACGGTTTTTTTACACACGCAAATGCCGTAAAGAAACCCGGAACCGATATAAATGGTTATAAATGCATTATTATTCGTCCGATATTAATTATAATGGTACCGTTGTAAAGAAGATCCTCTACATTTTCTAACCATATGAAAATATTTTATGGCAGGATCGTAGTCGGCCTGTAAATCGCGGACAAAGTCGGCCTGTTTTAACGGTTTTTTTTTACACACGCTAATGCCGTAAAGAAAACCAGGAACCGATATAAATGGTTATAAATGCATTATTATTCGTCCGATATTAATTGTAATGGTACCGTTGTAAAGAAGATCCTCTACAGTTTCTAATAATGTTAAAATATTTTATGGCAGGGACAGTGTTAACCTGTAAATCGCTGTGCGGTAAAAGTTGACCGAAAAATACCGTGTTTTTTTTAACACAGAACAATGTCTTGAGGAAAACACGGAAAAGCTAAAAGGGGTTATAAAAGCATCCTTTTCCCAACCGACCATACATTTTTGGTACCGTTGTTACGGTATTGTTCCACTGTTTCTAAATATGTAAAAAATATTGTGAGAAAGCATAATATGAAATAAGGCGAAGCATCAAAGCGAAAATGGTTATAAATGCATTATTATTCGTCCGATATTAATTATAATGGTACCGTTGTAAAGAAGATACTCCACAGTTATTAACCATGTCAAAATAATTTATGGCAGGGTCAGAGTCCGCCTGTAAATCCCGGTCAAAGTCAGCCTGTTTTAACGGTTTTTTTTACACACGGAAATGCCTTAAGGAAAACCCGGAGAAGGTAAACGGGGTTATAAAACAGTATTATTGACTCGATATTAATTATAATGGTATTGTAGTACAGGAGAACCTCCACAGTTTCTAACCATCTAAAAATATTTTAAGGCAGGTTCAGATTCAGCCTGTAAATCGCGGTCAAAGTCGGCCTATTTTAACGTTTTGTACACGCGCAAATGCCTATAGGACTACCCGGAAAAGGTGATAAAATCATCACTTTCCCAACCGACCATACATTATTTGATACCATTGTAATGTAAACAATGGACCTATTCCTACGGCCGTGTTAATACCAATATGAAAAGATGCCATATCAATCCACAACCCCTGGGTAGGTAGATGGGCACCTTAGACCACTAAGTCACGGTAACTATGTCTGTTACTGCTACTTTTGACATTGATATTACCAGTTAAATGTCAATTTCGTGACATGGTTCATGCAATACCCTGAAATTTTCCGGGGACACAGTAACAACAACTGCCAATTAAGGATACAATGGTCGCGATCACAGGTTAGTGCCACCCTTGTATATCTGCTCTTGGCATGTTGTTCTTACTTACTGTCAATCGAAGATTTGGGTCTTGGGTAGATATACAGCTTGTTGTCAAACCGTTCCGATCCGAATACTTAAATAAGAAGTTTTTTGTTAAGAAAAAAATCATAACTGCAATACAAGTCTAGCTTTGATCACGATATAAATCATATAAACATTTTATGAATCGGTGTTGATATAAAGTGTGTTAATTGACCTTGTGCTCGAATTGTTGTGTTTGATTTTATTTACTAACAATGCCTTTAGTAGTGGGACATAGCCAGACAAAGTACTTGTCTGATTATTTGTGTAAGGGATCGTACACAGTGTTCTCGTATTCTGGATATAAAACGCTCCAGTTTATGTACGAGAGGGACGTTTTTGAAGTTGCGCCTTTCTTTTCGGTAAGTACCGTGCACAGTACATATATATATATATATATATATATATATATTATGATATGATTATATATTGTATATATGGGTAGATTGCTCACTATGTATTGTTCACGATGTCTATACATAGTTATTTACGGGTGCATACAATCACCGCAAAGTACCGAAAAGCATCGAATAGCACCGAAAAGCACCGAAAATACACTCAATTTCTCGCTATATATATGCAATATATCGTTTCTAGTGTGTGTTAACGGGTTTAATTAGTTAATTAATGGTTATATGATTGTATGTCTATACTACAAAATTGGATAAATATCGGCAATATACCGACCGAAATGCTTTTCCTGTGAAGACCGAAAAGCACTCAATTTCTCGCTATATATATATATATATATAGAGTTCCTATAAACGGATTTAAATTAAATAAAAGTTAAGAAAAACATGTGTGGAAAAATACCAAATAAGCCAGATACTTCATTCTGATTTCGTCAATACTGTACAGATCTTAAATTTACGGATCATTGTAATTTCCTGCAACGATATCTATTCATACGACACACGAACACTAACACGGATCTTAATTAAGCAGACAAATGCTTCTGCTATTCACAAATTCACACGAGCCGCACTTTTATAAAGGATAATAACTGAATATACACTTATTGACAGAGATCAACGCAAATGTATATTATGTAACCTAAATGACATCGAGGATGAATTTCACTTTGTTCTTAAATGTCCTTATTATAATGATGTTAGGAATGCATTAATTCCGAAATATTATAGAATCCGACCGAATATGTTCATGTTTATTAAACTACTTAATAGCACAAACAAAACTGTATTAAGAAAGCTAGCCATGTATTGTTTAACATGCTTTAAAATAAGAGAAAATGTCATATATATGTAGTGTTAAATAGAAGTACATTTTTCACAAAAAAAAATAAGGTCAGAAATATGTAACTGTATCTATATTTTTGTAAACCTATATGCATAACATTGTGTGACCACTGTGTATTAAACCCATCCATGTACCATTCTCACGAAATATGTTCACGAAATATATTTCGTGTTTATTTAGATTATTTATTCTTTAAAATTATGTGTGTTTTTGGGTGTACTTCAACGCATGCTGTTATTTATAAGTATGTTAATAACGATGAGCTTCACATGCTTAAGTCAAAAATAAACTATTCTGTTATATTTGCAAAGGCAGCAGCATCATACTAAAACAATCCCAGAAAAATAATGAATATCAACCGACATGACCGACAGAAATGATTCGATGCACGATGTGAATCAAAATTTAGTTTAAGTAATACGACACAAAGAAACTTTTTTAGTTTACGGATCATTTCGGCTTAGAGGACTAAGACAGTCATGTAAAATATCAAATAAAATATATAGTTATAATCAACTGGTAGCAAGTTATAAATATATCGGCAATGTACCAACCGAAAAGCACTTCATGCTGTTTATCATCTTATACGTAAATTGATGTAAATGTTTTAAGTTTTTCTAATTGACGTGAAACTCTTAAATAGAAATTGCAGCATGAATTTTAGTTCATGTGCTTTGTATTAATAATAGCGATTTTAATGGTTCCATTAAAACCATTTATTGCGCGAGCATCGAGACACTTTTGAGTTATTGATGTTAGCACAATGCAAGGTGACACAATAGTATCAGTTTTTAATTACGTGTAATTTCATTCGCACCTCTCGCTTAACTCAACGTTCAAAGGCACGCGCACTTTCACACTTTATTAGCGCCGTCTTTAATCTGTTCTATCTCTTTTTACAGAACAGATTGATGTGAACTTAATGAACACAATTATTTTAACTAATGCAAGTTTAGCTAGAATTAATATATGACTTCTTGCTATACAATCATTATCATTCGAAAATGGATCTTATTTAATTGTGGTTCCTTCTTTGAACTTATGCTGTCCGCCAACATATAGAATAGGTAGTGTCAGTAATAAATGTATTGCTTTAGATTCACATGTTTGTTTTTTTTAAGATATGTAAGATGCAAATGTGTCTAACTTATATTGTTTTCTGGTCTTTAAGCTATCTGATATATGTGACTACGTGCTATTTTGATGGAGAAATGAAAGATTCAAATGTGTCTTATTATATTTTATCCATGTATCGTGTGTATTCAGTGTCATGCGAAAATATATCTTATTTCTTAATTTCCACCTTCACACTTTATTAGCGCCGCCTTTAATTAGTTCATTAAATTAATTAATTTAATATAATGTGCAACGGTGAGGTGGATCAATGCTCGTTGTTAATTTAAATACACACCACTTCAGCAATAAATGAAATCAGTTATTTTGGCTGTAAATCCATTTTTTTCCGTACAGTAGCCATGTTCCTGTGTATTGAGCTGATAAGATCACCACAGCAAGTTGCTAATACACAGTGTAGACTTAAACGAAATTGGTTATTTTGACTGTAAATCCAATTTTTCCAGTACAGTAGCCATTATGACCATGTTCCTGTGTATTGAGCTGATACGATACCCACAGCAGGTTGCTTATACACAGTGTAGACTTCCCCTGTTTTATTATAGTATTTGTTATTTACCTGCTTGGAATAAATGACGTGTATTCATTCGGGTCTGATGGCGTTTTGTTAAAGGTCATTTAATGCAGCAAAGCTGGTTTTCTGACTTAATTTTTTAATCATTTCAATGTAAAAAAGAAATAATGAAACAATGAATGTGTAATTTAATTCTCAACTCTCGCTTAACTCAACGTTCAATGGGACGCGCATAGTTCTTTTTATAAATTATGTACAAATATAATATGCTGTACATTGTTGTTTATTTACTCAAGAAGTACCAGAAAGAAGCATTGTTATGTATAAAGCGCTTTACTTTTTCAAAATTCTACATTAAATAAAGAAATATCGTATTTTTTGGTTAAGTGTACGTGCTTGATATATATTCATAAAATAGCAGTTTTTTTTTTAAACATTCGGTCTTTAACCTTTAATTTGATGCAAATGAAAAGAAGAACTGCCTTTTTTATTTTTATACTTAAATCAACATTTAACGAAGTCATTATTGACTAAATAAATATGTACATTTTTTCACTCCATTAAAACCGGCCCTTATAGTTTACTTTCATGTATATATAGAATAATTGAGTGCTTTTCGGTGATTCTATGCTGGCGCGATAGTGCTTTTCGGTTTGCAAATAAAAATACTTTTGTGCGTGATCTTTACACTTAAATCAATATTTAACGAAGTGATTAATTACTTAATTAATACGTACATGTTTTCAATCCATTATAAACGGCACTTATGGCTTACTTTCATGAAAATATGAAGAAATTGAGTGCTTTTCGGTGATTCTGTGCTGTCGCGGGAGTGCTTTCGGTCGTCACATGAAGTGCTTTTCGGTCGGTATATTGCCGATATTTATCCAATATGGGGCATTAATACATCATAATAAACACAAGGTAGTATAAATATGCATGAAATATAACCATTTTTATCTAATTTAGTCCATTAACACACAATAGAAACGCATTTTTGCATATATATTGCGAGAAATCGAGTGCTTTTCGGTCTTCACATGAAGTGCTTTTCGGTCGGTATATTGCCGATATTTATCCAATTTTGGGCATTAATACATCATAATAAACACAAGGTAGTATAAATATGCATGAAATATAACCATTTATAACTAATTTAGTCCGTTTACACACAATAGAAACGCAAGTTTTCATATATATAGCGAGAAATTGAGTGCTTTTCGGTCGTCACATGAAGTGCTTTTCGGGCGGTATATTGCCGATATTTATCCAATTTTGGGCATTAATACATCATAATAAACAAAAGGTAGTATAAGTATGCATAAAATATAACCATTTATAACTCATTTAATCCGTTACTCACACAATAGAAACGCAATTTTTCATTTATATACAAGAAATTGATTGCTTTTCGGTCTTGACATGAATTGCTATTCGGTCGGTATATTGCCGATATTAATCCAATTTTGGGCAAAATGTAGTATAGACATACATTCATATAACCATTAATAACTAATTAAACCCGTTAACACACGCTAGAAACGATATATTGCATATGTAGAGAGAGAAATTGAGTGCCTTTCGGTGCTTTTCGGTGATTGTATGGACCGACTTAAATACCAATAGAGCGTGACACAAACACAGCACAATTGTTTATTTCGGCAAACATTTTGATATTATTTGCTTTTAAACATAGCTTTTAATGACTATTGATAGATGAATAATGTTATACTATTATTTGTAATTTCAAAACATGTTACTTGGTGATTTTATTCACGTTCTATAAATACATCAGTTATTCTTATTAACCTGATGCCTGTTGTCTGCTACTGTTACAATACGACGCTTAAAAATGTGGATTGCATAAAGTTAAAGGTCACATTCCGTGTGCACTATATTACTTGTAATAATGCATTATAAATATGTCAAGCATGTTCACTTTAACAAATACGATACTTCTTTATGTAATGTAGAATTTTGCAAAGGTAAAGCGCTATATATATGACAATGTTTTATTTTTTCTTGTTGATTAAAAACAAAAACAAAATATAACAATACATATCATATGTGTACATACTTTTTTAAACCAATATAATGAATCACGTGATGTTTTTATAATTTTGTTAAGCGTGCGTGATATTGAACGTTGATTTAAGCGAGTTATGCGATTTAAAAACTGATACCACTCAGCTTGATTTACAATTCATGTTCCAACGCGCCAATGTATTTAATTAAATGGTTTCATGAAATTGTGTTTAAAAGCATAACGATTGAAAGTCAGTAAGAAACACAGTTTTGCACATAAAATGATCGCCAACAGACCCGAATTAATACACTTCATAAATGCCAATCAGATAAAAAAACAATTCCAATAATACAACAGGGGAAGTCTACACTGTGTATTAGCCACCTGCTGTGGTTATCCCTATTTATCAGCTCTATCTCAGGCACCTGGCTACTGTTATGAACAAATTGGATTTACTGAAAATAACTGATGTCATTTATTGCCAAATTGTTATGTACATATAAAATAAACAACGAGAGTGGACCCACATCATTGTTGCACATTAGTATAAACTTCACTGTAATCTAGGCGCCCCGTAATCTGTTCTTAAAATAGACATAGCCTTAATAAAGACGGCGCTAATTAAGTTGGATATTAAAGAAGCTACATTAAGCGCACTGAAAAAGATGAATTGGACACATTTGCATCTTTCATTTATTACAAAGCATGTGAATATGTACAATACTTTTATTACTGACACATTATTCTTAAAGTCGACGGACAACATAAGAGGGAACCACAATTAAATAAGATCCATTTTCGCAGGATAGTGGTTTTTTTAGAAAATATTCACATATTATTTTTAGCTTGCATTAGTTACAATAATAAGTTCGCGTGCCATTGAACGTTGAGTTAAGCGAACGGTGCGAATTAAAATCTGAAACTATTATGTCATCTGTACTAACAGCATTAACTCAATGGTGTCAAATCCTCTATAGTCAATTAAAGGGGCATTTTCATTTTTTGAAGTAGTTAAAAACCAACTTGTAGTGAGTGATATTTTGATGCAACCAATTGAAACTTTTGACTTTAAATGACGAAAAATCGGATATGGGTGCATTGTGTGTGCTATGTATAAAACATGACAGTCACTACAAAATCGTATATATAATATACTCTGTAAGAGACGTTACATATTATGACATTTCAAATTTAAACCACAAAATTGACAATTATCCAAAGATATATCATTCATTTTAGTGAAGGAATGATATATTATAATAACCATGAAAAGTTTTTCCGTTTGACTATGCCTTTAACGAAAGAATTTTTCATAATAATATATATAAAATAAACGAGAGTAATGATACCTTCCTTTCATGTATAGTGTACATGTAAGACAAACAGATTCTTTAAATTCATCGCTGTCATTACATCAGTCTATTAGCATCTCATTCGCAATGAAATAATTTGCATTTCACGTGTGCAGAAAATGATTCATATTTTGGTAAAAGGAATTGTACTTCTCTTTAGCGTATCTTACAAAAGTATAAGCACGCATTGCAGAAAGCACTTTTTAGAACAAAAAAATCAACGAAAGACTGACTTGCCTTTCGCTAGTAGTAAAATCGTTTTAAACGTCTTATGTAAACAAGACCACAAGCTGAAATAACTGCACAAAAATATGAGATTGTAAACGTATATTGCATTTAACACCAGAGAGAGAGAGAGAGAGACTTGAACGCTCCAAGGCTGCGGGTAAAAACTTGTACGAATTGGTCCAAAATCAACGAATTAGTATGCATTCATAGTGCAATGTTCTCGTTTAAAGTAAAATTCACTAACAAACTCAAATTCGTATATTCGAGCTCTCATCATGATTTTGATTTCAGTCTTCATGAAACGAGTCTTAATTTATACAGATTTTTTGTTATTGTACGAATGAGTAAGTGCTAATTATTAGATCTAGTTGATTAAGTGCACACTGATTTTGAAACATGAAATAATAATGTAAATAGCATTCATTTCTGTGAACTCAGGTTTATTCGCGAATATTAGTATGTTCAGTAGTCAGGCTAGAGACCGACCGGAATGAAAATAATGAGCTATGTAACAGAACTTGTTTTCATTGTACAGATAAGATCGAGGATGAAATACATGTACTCGTTCACTGTCCGTTGTATGTTGATGTTCAGGAGGGTTGACATAATTTATAACTGATATAGTCTTTAATTGTAAGCTATGTAAATATTGTCGTTGTTTTTAGGGTCTGTTAGTTATAAATCAAGCGTGGGTAACCATTGCTAATGAGTTAATTTCCGACCTGGTCATAATATACTTGATTTCTTAAACCATTTTATATTATGCGCGTTAGTGCATCTTATCGCAGTGTCATTGTTTTACGTAAATATATTTATATATCTATAAACGGTTACTAGATTTACCGAAAGCGCGGGTACAAATTAATGCTCGTGTAAACACGTTCATAAAAACATAAATTGCATCAAGATTATGACTTTGTTGAAATTATGATCTGTTTACGTCGTATTTGCTCAATCAGCATTTAGTAGTATAAGTCTTATAATCTAAGTAATTTACGTCATCAACAATGCCACCAAAACCGTTTATGCGCTTCTAATTAAGAGCGCAGTATTTAGCAGATTTGAATAGAAACCAACACTCGTTAAGTCATGTAACGCGCTAAAGAAAGTATATAATGGCCATTGAAGAAACATGCCTAATTTGTGAAATTTCTGAAGTCGCGAATTCTTCAGAATTGTGAAAATGAGTCGCGAACTTGCAATATTTCCGAAAACACGTGAGTTTTCCAAATTGTGATTTTTTAAAGATTAAATGTAGTAAATAGTTAGTATTCAATAATTTCATTTTTTTTACACTTCATTTATTCGGAAATTTAAACATCGCATGCCATTAAACTGAAATAATGACCCTATGATTATATCTTCAATATACTTAGTATAAGAATAATTTTTGTGTGAACGCATCTCCTTGCAATTTCAATTGATTTTCTTTCAACTCATGGACATTATTCAGGGGCGACATGCAGTTGTGCGTAATTGCGGAAAGTTATGTACTGTCTATTATGTAGAAAGTTATGGCCATTGGAATATCTGATTCTATTAACCCCAATTGTTCCTGAATCTGAATACCTAATTCCCCCATACAAAGGTTAATATTATGTGTAAAATTGTATTCATGATAACAATTCACTGTCTCAGTAAAACGGCTATTACCAGTCAAACACAGTATTTATTAGTATTCCGTATCTGAAAAAGTGTTCATTTCATAAAGCATGTAAGTTTCCTTGGTTAAGAAAAAAAAATATTCATATGTTGAATAAGGTTGAGCATTTTTGATCGAGGCAATGTAAATAAAACACGCTTGTATGTGTTAGTGTTATTCTATTATATCATTAAAACACCCTTGTAAATGTTTGGTCATATCTTCTGACCACATCTAGAATATCAGAACCATACTACGGAATTTCAATAACATCTTTTGCAAAAATTGATTGTGTATATTTGTAAGTATTATACTGAATAATAAAATAAATCCGTATCAACTCGCTTTCAACTGTGTTTCTGTTTTTGAAGTTTTTAATATGCATTGTTTATTCGTACAGTACGGTGTGCCAAACCTGATAGTGAGAATTGAGCCATGAATACATTGTATCCTAAATGAATACACAAGATCCTTATCAGTGAATTCATTATATGATTTTCTCCAGAAATGAGATACACAGTAAATTCGCTGCTGCCTAATACACAACTCATAGTGAAACATTTGTAATTGAAAAATAAATGACCGCACACTATAGAATCGTCATTATAATTATCATGTTTCTTGATATTACTTGTTTTATCACAATCGTATATAAAGTAGGGCGAGATTATTAATAGCACTATCCGGATTCCGTACTTTAATAATACTTGTTAGGATTTTCAACTAAATTTTCTGAGTCCCCTAAACCTAAATTTTCATAAAGGACCACACTCGTGTCACTTATATGCAACGTTATGAATGCCCTTCGTACGGTCATTTGGTCACGCTTGGTCAATATTTGTGCCCGCCTGAGCCCCTCCCCTGTTGACCCCACCAATTTAAGGTAAAACCTAAGAAACTGGTCGTATGCATGCGCGATAAGAATTTTCATCCTTCTTTGTCCCCATCTCACCTGAATCTTATTTTCTCAATTTCTCTTGTATGAACGGAACATGAATATATTGTTTTTTCTTCACATCAAATCCCGTTCATTGTACATTAAACCATATTTACAGGTTGTTGTTTTCGTCGTCGGTGCAAATGACATCGGCCAAAGACCCCGGTTCGAGTTTTTGAGGACATCGTGGCACTCTGTGAAGGGGTACACACGCTACACCAAGCGCGACTATCCTTATATCCGAACTACTCCCAAGGGCACGGAACCGCTTCAATGGCAACGGTTATCGACAAGACTTCCTAGAACACTGGAACTACGATGCTGGCGTTGTCAACAAGCTGCTACGCGAGTTTTGCCAGCAAGGTGCCGTGGGTTCGTGTCATTGAACATCCGGAATTCCACACCATGTTCGGTAAACAAACTTACGTTTTACTGTATCTTTTATACTATGTGAACCCGTAATATCGATCCACACGTTTAACTATCGATATGCTTTTGGATATTTGAGTTTGATAGTACTATTCTTTCGCCCGCAAGTAACTTCAATTTTCCCTGAATATGTAATATGAAAAGACGCAACAATTGGCTAATGTTTTACGCTCTCTTAAAGTTTGTTAACTATTGGCCTACTTACATCAAGCTTCCGTGCGGCAGAGTTGAGAGGTCGCATATAGAACGGGAGGTTATGGGTTCGAAGACCGCCAATATCAGGATGTTTTGACATTCAAAAACTATTTTGCTAACAACACATTGGAAAAATATAGATGTTGACATTGGTGATCAATCTTGTGGCACTGTTATTATATATTTAATTCAACATAACTATGGTGGTATCATGGAATATCGACCTCGACTTAATGTCCATCATCTTTAATTATGGCGAACAACGCAAATTCGTAACACATGGATGTTTCGTAAACAATGCGAAATTTTAAATTTTGAAGAAAAACTTAACTGCTATTCTTATTATTGTTTTATCTATACATTTCTCTAAAAACAATAGTTGTTCATTTTTTTAACAATCTTAGCTGGGTCTCATTGCAGGAGCCAATGTCTATCTCCTCAGCAGAGATGGTCTGCATCTGACCATAGATGGTACTAACACGGTTGCAAGCAACATAGAAACCAGCCGTCACGTCTCTAACGAAACCAACTAGACCGACTTACCAGGGCCTGATACTCAGTCCAGCCGTCCCGCCCTACACATACAAACACCGACATACGAATATGGACCCGGCGTTACAGTGATGTTCTATCAGGTCAGGGCGTAACGTCACATGGTGGTGGTGGTGGTGGTAGTAGGGGTGTGGGTGGTATGTGTGGTGGTTGTTGTGGTGTTGGCGGGTGGTGGTAGTGGTAGTGGTGGTGGTGGCGGTGGTGGTGGTAGGGGTGGTGGTGGTGGTGGTGGCCGTTGGTTGGTTGGTGGTGGGGTGTTTGGTAGTAGGGATTGTGGTAGTAGGGGTGGTGT